>NC_052532.1:43020546-43320546 GCF_016699485.2 Gallus gallus
GAACTTAATTGGCTTTTCTCCCTTAGAAGTAGAACATTCCAATGCATAATGATACTTAGGTGCGATTTAAATTCTATTCAAAATGAGCTTCTTTTGTGGTTTTGGCCTGTGATACAGAATTGATCAGAGAGATTTTATCTGAAAAGCAAACCTTATCATTTGCAAGTTCATTAGTAATATAGGCAATATTTTTAAAGACAGTTCTGATACACTTTGAATAGGTCAGTGTTTCAAAAGTTGCCATAATCTGATGCTAGCATTTGATAGCCTGTGAATCTTCACCTAAAGAAGTGAGAAATGGTTTACAGAGACTTTGAGTATATCTAAAAACATAGGCTCTATTGCAGATGCTTGCTGCTGAAATGCTAGCTGTCATTCATTCTAGTACAACTCAGAGAGTTCCTTATTGTATATTGGATTGTTTCTAAAATGTAAAACTCGATGACTTAAAATATCTATAGTAACTAAAACCCAAAAGTTAATAGCATTTTCACAGAAATCAGTGAATATTTAGAGATGTAATTGCTGTATAACTTATATACTGTTCATTTATTAAAGATAATGGAAATGAAAATATTAACATTCTGGGAAAGTCCTGTAATAACCTTATATTATTCAAACATATTAAAAAATTGGATAGATAAATATTTCCCAGATAACATATGTTTTCCAGCTTTACACAACACTGTTGCCCAAAAGATTTTGAGGCTTTTCCATTGTTGGCAGGTACATCACACTGGAAATTTTCCAGGGCTTGTGACTCTTTTTTCCGCAAAGTTCTATTACAGCAAGATTCAAATTAAAGTATATCTTTTTCTCTCATTATTTACTGACTGTTGGACAACCTAATTGAAAATGAGACTTTTTACCAAATGAACTTAATCTCTTTCAAAATAGATTCACTTCTTTGGAAGTGGACCACATTTGTTTATATTCAGAAGATCAGTTCCTGGATTTAATCAGGAGTGGCTATTCAGGAATAACTCCCACGTAGGCAAACTTTCTTCAGAAAGAGAGCTTGAATTTTTTTCTTTAAGGAAATGCTGCACTGCTGAAAAATGCTTAAGTTTTGAAGTATTTTTTTTTTTTTCAGAAAGCTTAAGGAGGAAAAATTGTAAGGAACATTTTGATACTTATTGAGGATTCTTAAGAGGAAACTTCAGTAGCAACTCAACTATTCGATGTTTGGAGAAGCTGCCATATGGCTGCTGAGGCTCACAGTGACTTCCTAGCTAAAAGACATATCTGAAATAGCTATGTCTAATTCCAACATAACACACTCAAAAAAGAGATACTGCCAATATTCAACTTAATCTCATTGATGGAAGTCACTGTATGGCTCGACTCAATGACTGTTGATTTAGTTTTAGTATTTTTTCATTTGTGGAGATCCCAGCTGGTTCTGATAGCTGTAAAATGTTTCAATCTGTTGAATAACAGAATTTTAAATAATAAAAATGAACAGGAACATCTACTGGTCTGTTCTTCAAAAGATTATATAGTTCACAAGAAGTCCACTGGCACAGAAAGTACGTAAGCAACATGAGCTAACTTGGATTCTTATAGGAGAAAAGTAAACTCTAGGAGAGATTCTGCAGTAATATTATCTACTGTTCCAGTCCAGAGAAGTAAGAATATGCTTTCATCCTATTTCAAATACCAGCCACTTCAAGAAACTCTTGCTAAATTTTGTACAACATCTCTTTGGATGCAACTGAATGAGTGGGGGAGTCAGGAGGACAAAAACAAGTGAAACTTGCTGAAAGCGTGGCCTGTGAAGGAGACAGAGATGTTTAATCTGGAAAAGGCTTGAAAAGAGGCATTTTAATAGTTTTCAATATATAGAAGGCTTCTGTAGAGATAAAATAAATACTCTGTTCTCTGTCTGGATGCCTTTAGGAAAAATAAGTAACACAATTCAGCACAGGAGCTATAAATAAGACACCAAAAGAGAGAAGAGTGATACTCACTTGCGTACATACACAGTGACCATGAGCTCTTTATTATTAACAGGTAAAAATGTCTTGCTACAGAATTGACAAAGATGCAAATGACTCTTCACTGAATAGGATTAACTATTATTCTGGCTGCTTTCCTAAAGGAAAAAAAAAAAAAAAAAAAACTGCAAAAGATTAAGAAGTTTCAACATTAAAAGAAAAATTAAGAAAAAAGGAAAGTACAATATTACTTGGAATAAGCAACGCAGATAGCATTTTTGCCTGAATTCTTAAAGGAAAAGATTTGTAGGCAGTGAATATACAATGAATTTTGTATATTATAAAATGAATATATCCAAGAGCCAGATAATATATAATTTGTGTTACTTTTCCAGGGTAACTTGAATCTGTATCCTCAAGGTTACATTGGGAAGTAAATTCTGTGCTTTAGTACTTGCATAAATAAATAAATAAATAAATAAATAAATAAAAATGTGTCTCAAATAACTGGAAATTAGCCAAGAAGGGAATGTTCCAACTTATTAATTATCATAAATCTAGTTTCTAGGGAACAACTTGAAAATTGGAGCTGGTGCTTTTATGTTTCTGGATACCGTATCATATGACCAAGCATCAGCTTTTATGTTGCTGTTCTCAATTATATATCTATAATATTATATATCATTCCTGTTATTTGGTAGGATTATTTACCTGCTTACTCTGTTGGTATATTTGCTTGTTTATTCTTAATAGTGGACTGCAGTTAGACAGCTGACATAGGCTACAGTGTGATTTATCACACATTCAGGTGTCTGTTAGCAGTCCTTTGCTGGAGGCAATCTTTCTTTCACTCCAAAGCTAGCAGGATGTACAATGAAATTGATCTTCAACCTTTGGAGGGCGATATCATCTACCTCAGCCTTCTTTATTAAATAGGAGTATTTTTTAAAGTGTTTCAAGTTGACGTGGTGATTTTATATTTCAACAAGTGAGAAATATTCACTTGAGCCGTTCTATCAACTTGCTCTAAAGGCAGCAGTCTCAAGTAGAGAACTTCTGCCAAACAACAGTACCATACACAACAGTATGTTACAACAGTAACATACACAACCTCTAGAGACCTCTCTGCAGTTATTTTTTTAATACAGCTGTAGCTTTGGTTGATTTCCATAAATGTTAACTTCCAAAACTTGTGTTGAAACAGAAAGAAACTTGTAATGACACTGGAGCAGTTCGTGAAGAATAAGTTATGAAAGAAGTTCAGTTCAGAGTTGTATTTAGCAACTTTGAAAGCAAGTTAAATACCTTGCTGATAGAGCAGAGAACTATTTAAGGGCACTAAAATGGCTGTGATCACGTTAGGTGAAAAATTATTACAAAGGACACTATATGCTCTTCAGAGAAAAACTTGTGTTTTCTTGTTTTGCTGCTTCCTCCTCCTTCTAGGAGGACCAACATCAAGTAGATGGCACGTTCTGATATTTCAAAAGCTTTATTTCATTACCAGAATCATATGATGGCTACCTCTGTCTCCTGAATTTGAACTCTGCCCTTCCTAGAACACTTTTATAACTTTATAGAATCACACAAGAATTTTATGTGGAAATAAGATTCATTTTAAAAATAATTTTAAATACAATTATTGTTTACTGCATAGTAAATTTGCTTACGTTTATCTTTCAGTTCTGATTAGATGGATATTTTCAATGCACAAGGTCATTTACATATTAGCAGAATAATTTTAGGAATCCCTATGTGAAACAATATGATTTATATGCAAGAGTTTTGTATTATTAACAAGTCAATGTGAATCAATAATTTTCTCTTTTCTTCCCTTTTCTCATGTTTATTCTGCCCTTTCAAAAAAGTTATTCAGTTCCAACAAACAAAGACTTCATTACATAATTTTGGACTTTTTTTCCCTTAGGAACTTCAATACGTAATAAACATAGACTAATTTAGTGGGCCAGTTCAACCACTGGGAAGGGCACATAGGTTAATAGTTGATCACAGAATCATTAAATCATATAATGGCTTAAGTTGGATCATGCTCCAATGCCCTGCCCTGATCAGAGCCACCACTCACTAGATCAGGCTGCCCAAGTCCCCATCCAGCCTTACTCTGAACACCACCAGTGATGGGGCATTCACAACTTCTCGAGGCAATACGTTCCAGTGCCTCACCACCCTCTGATTAAAAAGTTCTTCCTAATATCTAGCTTAAATCTCTCCTTTTTTGGTTTAAAGCTATTTCCCCTTGTCTTATCACAATTAGACTCTTTAAAAAGTTAGTCTTTCTCCTGTTTATGAACTCCTTTTAGGTACTGGAAGGCAACAATGAGATCTCCTGGGAGCTTTCTTTTCTCCAGACTTAACAAGCTTGGCTCCCCATCTTTTCTGTGAGGTGCTTCCGCCCTTTGACCATCTTCAGGGCCTTCCTCTGGACTTGCTCCATCCACTCCTTATACTTTTTATGCAGAGGGCCCCCTCATTACATTCTTGTGGGCCCATTTTTGAAGCTTGTCCAGGTCCCTTTGGATGGCATATCTTCCTTCTTTCAAATCAACTGCACCATTCAGCTTTGTGTCATCAGCAAACTTGCTGAGATTGCACTCAATCCCAACGTCTGTGTCACTGATAAAGATTTTGAAGAGCACCTGTCCCAAAAATAGACCTATGGGCAACACTACTTTTGACCAAACTCTACCCAAACATAGATCCACTGACCATAACCCTCTGCATGTGGCCATCCAACCAGTTCTTTATCCAGGAATAGTCTAGCCTTCAAATCTGTATCTCAAATTTTGAGATTATGATGTGGTGTGGAGCCATGTCAAAGGCCTTACAAAACTTCAGGTAGATGGCGTAATTTGCCCTTCCTTTATCCACTGATGTCAACACTCTATCATAGAGGGCCACTAGACTGGATAAATTCCTTGTCTTGCATATACCTTAACTTTGCTTCCAGAAGGATCTGTTCCATGACCTTCCCAGGTACAGATATGAGACTCACCAGCTTGTAATTCCCCAAGTCTTTCTTTCCCTCCTTCTTAAAAACTAGAATGATATTTCCTTTTTTCCACCCACAGAGGACTTTACCTGGCACCCATGACTTTCTGAATATGATGGAGCATTGTTGATGAGTTCTGCACAGTAGGATTCAGGGGCTTGGCTGAACAATCCCTTCCTCACCAGGAATCTCAACATGCTCTGCCTTGCCATGTGCCACTCAAAGCTCACCTACTCCACCTTCTAAGCTTGGAGGGAACAGCTCTGTCTTTCAGAGTCCATGTCTTGCCTAAACAGAGATCAGGCACCCACCTTCATACCACCACACCCAAGGAGTACAAGGCTGAGTCCTCCTCTCTCTGTGTAGATTAATCATTAATGTGTTTGCTCAGGAAGGAGGACAGGTGAGTTTCTGAACATTCTACCGACCAGACTGGGAGCAAGGCCATGCTCCTCCCTCCCTTTGGACTGGGGTTACTGTGCAAATGCATTGTGAGCCTTCTGGGATCAGAGCAGAGGTGAGCTAAAGACAAACACTACATTGCTCACCACAGCCTACAGAGAGACTTTCTGAAGAGGTTGTGCATGTCATCAACTTTCCAAGGCCATACATTCCCCTCTTGGTGTCTGACTAGACAGTGCACATGAATTTGGATACTGGATGGCCATAAGAAGGTGTATGTGCTGTTGGGTTGGATGTGTTGCATGTTTTGGGTCATGAAATGCACACTGCTCCTCGGCCTTTGTCAACATTAAGAGGGAGGGTAATTGACATGGAGGTAAGGTATGGGAAGAGTACAGGATTGAGTGGACTTGTGACTGGAGAACTGAGATTACTGAAGATGGTGAGCAAGACGAAATACAACAAATTGAGCACAGGCTGTGATCAGACTGACAGAGACCAGTCTGAGATTCACCACAAGGAGCGGTTAAACTTCAGTCTGTCTCTTCAGGAAGCTTTATCAGCAGGAACCCTATGAGAATTGATTACAAAGACTTGACTATCTGTTGCTACCCTAAATTTGATGGGCTGTCATAGAATCATTATTGGTTGGAAAAGACTTCTAAGATAGTCTAGTCCAACTGTAAGCCCATCACCACCATGCCCACTAAACCATGTTCCCCAGTGCCACATCTAGACATTTCTTGCATACTTCTAGGGACAGTGATTCTACTACCTTCCGGGGCAGTCTGTTCCAAAGCATCTCCACTATTTCTTAGGAGAAATTTCTCCTAATATCCAACCTGAACCTCCCCTGGCACAACTTGAGGCCACTACTTCTCATCACTAGCTATTCAGGAGAAGAGGCTGACACCCACCTCTCCTTTTTAAAAGATAACAGGGTTAACATACCTATGCAAAACAACTATTTTTTCCTCTGAGGAAAAACTCACAGGGAATTTCTGTGCTCATAGCCAGCATATGAACAGCTGTGTAATACAACTTGCAAAGTAGCAGTTCACTTGTTATAGATTTACTGTGTTCAAATTTTGTTGTTCTGGTGATCTCACTGTTTATCCAAGTTACAAAAATAACAACTTTTGAGATTAAGACATCTGGAACAATTTCAGAAGTCTAATATTTAGCTAAACAGTTTGAAGTCTTTTCTTCCTAAACAGCAACTCAAATCTTTGTTACCTACATAAAGGGCTGTAGTAGGGCAGCTAAACATAACTGGGTTGCAAAAAGCTTTAATTTGCAGAATATGACTCAAGAGGAGAGCATGGGAAGTCAGGGATTGAGGCTGAAGTAGAGTCTGGATAGCTGCAAGAGTTAAAGATGTATGTATACAAGAAAAGAAACCTAAGGATCTGGGGAGTTTGGAGTTTCTAGATATGGCCCAGGCTGAAAAGCAGATGGCTTGTTTGAGTCATGCAACCCAGAATAAGAATCCCAGTGGAACTGCCACCTTGGTGGCCTATATAGAGATATGGATGAATTTGTTTTAGGTGCCTCCAGGGATACGTAGGTATGTGTTGTTCTGGCACGTGTGGTTCTGGCACATGCAGTCACAAAGAGGTGATGGTGCTAAGCTGCAGATGGCTGTGGAGGCCATCACAGGGTGTGGCACCCACTGAGCCTTTTGAGCAGTGTATAGGATTTGGCAATCCTGAGGCTTGCTCTTGCCAAGGACTGGATTTGTGAAGAAATTCTGTAACATGCAGCCTTCCTCCAGGGTACGTGACTGAAGTTCACAGTAGTTACCTGTAAATTTTGCTAGATCTAAACATTGTCTCTTCCTTCCCTCCCAACACCCTTCCATCCCACACACATACACACACTACATTATGGGTACTATAGTGTGCTTACCTAAAGGTTATATTACAGTGTATCAGCAATTCTTTTTGAAATGCAATAAGTACCCTGCTGTAGCTTATAATGGCATTATTCATTTGCACAAGTATTTTTTGATTCAAAGGTTGAAATATTTAGAATAAAAAAATGAAAACACTAGGCTGACGTAACTGGATTCTTCTGGAACAATATAAAAGAATTAAAAACAAAACACCAAGCAGTACATCAATGTTGATGGGATACTTTCTTCACAACTTCTTGCAAAAGAGTAATTGCATCAAAGAACTCAGTGCATTATTCTCAGGGATGTGATTCAAAAGATTTAGATGCTACGTCTCTCCTTTCACTGATGCTATTAATTGGTTTTGAGACACATCCCCACTTTGTCATTTCTGAAGGTGAAGGCTGTTCTATGTTTTGTTAATGATGACAGCATTGCTGAGAAAAAGGAAGGCCTAAAATATTTAACTTTTAGAACATGACAGATTAAATAACCCTTGGGGTCCTAATAATCATCAATCACAATGTAGGAGATGACAAGGTGAAATTTCTCAGATGACATTTTGTCACTTGGGCTAGTCACTTAAAATGACAAAAGCTATACATTCTGCTCTGCAGCTTCTTTATTCTATCTGGGCCGATTTTACTATCATGCTGTTATACTGCACAGCAGAAGTGGTGACAAACAAAAGAGGCTTTTGTGATCTCAGTCAAATATTTTACCATGAGCTCAAGAAAATATCTTCTTTGCCAAAAAGGAATGAAAATTGTCCCTGTATTTTGTGACTGGCCAGAAGCCCAAGGCTCACGTCTGCCTGGAAAACAAGTCTAATCTGTATTTTAGTTCCCACTTGCTTATCGTGGGATCATGTAGAAGGGGCCACAAGTCAGAGGAATTATAATTGCATTAAGGATTCCTCCTGTTACATGTTGAAATAACTTTCTTCAAGATATGGTGGAAGAAAAAGAGGGCAGAACTTCAATTTCTGCATTCTTCACAATTATGGCTGTCTGCTTTAATTTTACATTATTTTCTATTATGCATCAGCACATAATAGTTCAATTTAAGCATATAACAATACAAAACTTGATTGTGTTACCACATACTTCAGTGTAGTTATTGGGAAACTTAATCCCTTCAGAAAGTTTGAACTTTGGAAGACAATTTAACAGTAATGGCTGCATGAAAGCATTAAGGGATAAAACATTAATGTAGCATGAAATCCTGAAAAAGCCCATCTCATTAAAACACAGAAAAAAAATTAATATCAGCAAATAAGTGTACATACTGCCATTCAGAAACTTTGGGCAAAAAAAATACGTTCAGTACTATATGCTTGTTAAAATGGAATGAAGTTACACTAGAGTCACTGAGCACAGCTGATGTAAAATATTGCAATTTTATAGAAGTGTTAAATTGTTCAAATGTATTGCTATCAAGAAACAGAAGGTTAGCACAATAAGCATTGTTTTTTTGATTGACAGAAGTAAGAAAATTATTAATGCTTGCCATGTCTTGGACAAAGATTTCTTTTGTTTTCATCCACTAAACAAAATGGCTATATTAGTTGTCTTGGAGACACTGAACTTGGAAAACTGAAGTTCAGTGTTTCCTTCAATCCTCTGGCACATGTAGTTCACCAAAGTTCAGATTAAATGGTGGTGGTGATGGAGAGTTTTCAGTAAGCATTGTGTAAATCATCAAAAATCATGTCAGGGTACCAAAACCAATTTGTTGGGGTCTCTTTTGCTGAAGTTACATCTGCTTTCTCAGTATTTAATTCGTCCTTTTCTGTAACTGTGTGAACTACAATTACCATGAACCTGACTTCGGTGAGAGCTGTTTTGACAACTCTCATTGTGACACACCCTGCCATTCATTTTGTCTTATATAACTTCTAGATCAAGCCTCCTTCCTTTATGGTATATTAATGCTGTCTTCCACATTATGCTCATCTCCATACTCTGCAGCTACTTAATGCTTGTTTAGCTCTAGCTGAGTTGAGTGTGCATTGTACTTTCAACCCACCCTTGCCGCTGATGCTACTCTTTAGGTCATGAACTTCTGCTACACCATCAATTCAAGACCTGCTGGAACTTGGTCTTCTTTAGGCCCACCAGAGATTCGCAGAATCACAGGATGGCTGAGTTTGGCAGGGACCTCTGGGTCCATCTAGCCTAACTGTATTCAATCAGATCCAGGGCAGAGTGGCCAGGCCAGTGGCCTGGCAGCTTCTGAAGATCTCAGTGGAGGAGACTCCACAAATTCTCTGGGCAACCTGTGCTAGGGTTCTGTCACCTGTACAACACAGAAATTCTTCCTCATGTTCAGAAGGAACCTCCTATTTCCCCCAGGCTGAACAGTCTCATCTCCCACTTTTCTCAGCCTTTCCTCGTAGGAGAGGTGCTCCAGTCCACTCATCACGAGTCCCATCATGTCTGTCTTTCTTGTACCCAGAACAACAACATCTTTCACTCTTGCCCATGCTCTAAATTCTGCCATCCTTAAATCCTGTTTCTCTGTCTCCCAGCCCATTAACCCTGCTCTCTGATCCTTTTCAACAGTCTTGTCTGTACCCCACTTCTATTTGTAAGCCTCCTACATTTGCTTCCAACAGTTTTCCTTCTCTTTCAAAGCATTCCTTAGAGGTAGGTTGAAAGGTTTATTTCTTCCTCTTAGGCTGGAATTTCTTTTTTCAGTCACAGGAGGGGAGAGGTGCCTGAGCTCCCCAAGCAGCTCAGGTTTTCCTCCTACCGCCATCTCTTGTCCTGGACTTCTTACTGAAACACTAAAACAACTTGCAGAAAACTGAAAGGAAGGATTCTATTCTTGTGGGGTAAGCTCACATCTCAGCTAAAAAGCCATCTATTTATTTTTTATTTTATATATTTTTAAAGAGTTGGTAAATGCCATTTACTTCACTGTGCATCAACAGCATTCCAATTTGCAGTGGTAAATTAAATTAAAATCCTAGTATTGGTCCAGTAGCAAGAATGGGATGAAAAATGTTGCCAAAAGCTTGGCACAAACGATTTTAAGCTTATTAAGAAGTTACAACAAACTTTTAATTCTGAAGCTGGAATAATTTGCATAATCAAAGATACACTACGGATTAGAACTGGAGGTTGATAATGAGGATATATGTTTTAGTGGCACAAAACTTCTAAATGCATGATTAAGAAATGAATGATTATAAAAGATCTCATGTCTAGTAGCAGATATTGTGGCAGGAAAATCTGCAAGAAGACAGCAGGATGTTCAGAAAGTCTTAGCACTGACGCAGAGGAGCAGAGGAATATACTAATTGCTTGGCAGTGCATAATATCTTTATTTAGAACAATAAAGTATATGTATATAATGTAAATTTCAAATTTGAATTGGTATAAAAAAGGATCAGGGAAAACATCTATCTTTAAAAGGACACATATATACATACACACCACATTACATAAATTTTATTACTGCCAGTCAGAATGTAGCTATGCAAGACTGTGCTGACATTTACATTGAGATAAATGAATTTGCCCATGATACAACCAGCAAACATCTGTGTCTCTATCACTAAAGAGTCTGAAGTTACTGCGTTCTATCACTTCAGTAACATAATAGCAACATGCCACCATCACTGTACATCTGCATTCAATATATATCAGATTCCTGAATTGAAGAATGTTGGATTATTCTTAAATGTAAATCTAACTCAAAATATCTTTATGTATGTGGTTAGCTTTTCCATTTAATATTTGTACTGTGTGTACTGAATAGTTTCAGTGTACTACAGAGAGAGAGCAACAGAGAAAACAGAGCTGGTGAAGATCAGAAATTAAAAAATGTGCAGGTTGTACATATACTCCATAGTATAGCACATTAGTTGTTCAAAAGCTTATTTATACAATGACCTTGTGATTAAATAAGTACCATTAATTTATTCAAGTAAACACATATCTAAAATAGCACATTGAGTTACTCAGTATATCACTATCTGCTTTTTATTATCACAAGGCCACTATTAATTGCATGCAAAATTCAACTATGCCAAAGGAAACCTAAAAATGTTAGTTCCTCAAAAAATGACAAGACATCTGAAACCCAAACTTGGTTGATTTTCATACAAAAACAAAAACAAAACAAAACAAAACAAAAACAACAACCCAAAACCGACATTCACTTTTCCCCCAAATTCATTTTAAGAGAAAGGGTGCTCATTTCTGAGCTAATACAAAGCTTACCCAAAAACTCTGAGGAAGTGATCACTATTCAGAAGTCAGATAGACTACAGCTGGATAAAGAAGCAATTAAAGGACTATTTCTGCCACCACTACTTTCACAGAATAGTAACTTATATTATTTCCATTGGTTTCAAACAAATCAGTAGTTTTTCAAAATTTCAGTGCATGTAAAATTAAGTCCTCCTTGGTGGATAGATAAATTGGGCACAGAACTGTTGTAGTAGGCGCTTGACAGGGATACGTGCTGTACAGGATAGGCCTTTCCCTAAGCACAGTGAAAGGGTGCTGTTGTGCTCAGACAGACTGTCCTTGCTAACAAAGTAAACAAGATAAGAAGGCGAAGGAATGAGGAGACAATAGGAGCCAAATAAGGAATTGTAGTAAAGGGCTAAGATCCAGTATGGACAAATCAGGACAGGGCACGATAGCTCAAGTAAAGGTATATAAGCTGTGTTTAGCAGTGATTAAACGCCATTTTACTGCTCATCATATTGGTGTGCGTTTGCAGTCATTTGGCCCTGATCAGGTAATTGGTCAGTGTGCGCAAGAGGGCTAACACAGGTAGCTAACATCATAGTTGCTGAAAGCAACACAGAACCCTTGAAATAATTTTATGATCACATTTTCAAGTGTCATGCCATCCACTTGCCATTCATTCATATCTATAAATATCCAGAAATGTCCTTCTGCCTTGCAAAATGGCTGAGACCATATAATATTTTGTTCAAATCTCTCTAAAATGGGTAGGAAGAACAGGGAAACCATGGGCTCTATCAACAGTTTTGCTACTCTGTTGTATTATGTTCAGTGCATACTCAAAATCAGAACAGATTGTGATGTCAGGTTGGAAGTTATACACATGAACTTTCTTTCAGTTTGCATGTAGCCTTCAATTTGCTTTACTCCTTATCAGTTATTAAAGAATGTGACATATGAAGGTGACATATCTACTATTTTAAGATTTTACTCTTCGAACATGAATATTTTGTCACCATCTATCTGGGTATAATGTATGTTTCCATTTAAACCTGTCATTTTATCTTTTACTATTTTATGGGTAGATGGAAAACTAATACTCTCATGAACAAAGAAAGTTAATAAATACAAATTTTTTGTTTAAAAGAATCTTTGAAAATACTGTAAAACTTAGAATATATAAACTAGCTTTGAGAACATACAAAGTAGCAATGTGAAATATGTTTTTTGTAAAATATGTAAGGATAGTGGCTTCCACTTATTGTTGGTTGATACTTTTCAAAACGTACATAAAGTTATTCTTCACAATACCAGTAAGGTGCACATTTCCTATCAATTTGGTTATGCTGATATTTCTTTCAGGGTAACTCTTCTTTAGTTCGCAGGCCTTGTGAGTAAAGAACTATACACTGGCAAATTTTTGTTTAAGCTACCTTCCTCAGATGATAAAAACCTCAAAGCTCTGTTAACAGCAATGGGACTGTGCTAATTTATACCAACAGAATGAGATTGGAGAACACTTTTCTGACACCCGGGGAGGGCAAAATATTATTTTCTGACACTTAAGCAGGCCTTAGTATAAGAAAAGAAAAAACTAGATCTATGTGGTCAAATCCTGGTATGGGTGAATTCAAAAGAAGTTTCACCACTGACCTCAGTAGTGTCAAAATTCCAAGCAAAGTAGCTAAATGCACATATAAGCTCTGTCATCATAATGAAGTCCTGAGGTTTTCCTTTCTCAGTGAGTATGAAAGCCAAAACTGTTTTACCAATAATACACACACACACACACACACACACAGATTATATTATACATATGTTAAGTTCTTTCTATGCATCGCTCTCAGAAAATTTATCAGATGATTAAAAATTCCACCAAAATTCTTTAAAAAATTATCCTGTCAGTGTAACAGCAGATTTTGGAGAATGGTATTAGATATATTGTTTATCTCTTAAATTGCCCTGTGTGGAGTCAGGACTTGGTGATCCTCAGGGGTCCCTTTCAACTCAGGATATTTTATGATTTTACAGTTAAGTTAGACTATACTTTAGAGAGAACTCCAACTTTCTGCAAAACATTCATAAGGTGTTCCTTGTTTTATTTTTATTTTTTTTTAAATATTTTCAAGTTACTCAAACTAAAATTCTTACTGACATAGCCAGTTTGATGACGGAAGGCAGTTTGTCATCTGAAGTGAACCGCTCTTACATTCTGAAGTAAAAACCTCTAATACAGATAAATGATTTATAACCATTATCTAGAAAGAGTCAGGATGAAAAGATGCACAACTGTACTTGTAATTTTTATCACAGTATTTTTAGGATTTTCTTGAAAATGCTTGTACATCAAACCTGTACAAGATTTCATGGATGCTACAGCAGCAGTAGTTGTAGAAGACAAGTGGAAATTAAAGCCTTTCTCTTTTGTTTCAAGAGAATTAACCTTAGGAGTGGAGAATGTCAGGATAGTAAAGCTTACTAATCATTTAAAACACAATGCAAATATTAGTTACAGCTGACGTAAGTAAAAGCTAAATACACTCTCAGGATCTTTTAGATTCTCTATGCTATACATTTGAAAACAAGTTATCAGTGGCATGCATCTTCAGCATTTGAAATGCATTTCATGGGTTTGTCTTTATTATGATGTTTGAACGCAATTCAGACTCTTTACTCTCCCTTCTCTTGGTATGGCTGGAAATTTCACCAGTATTCACATCTCCAGCAGTTACTCCTAATGCTTCAAAGCTCCATGATGTACTGTAACGTCCTGTTTACTTTGTCTTCATCCAGTATTTGCTTCTCCTGAGCAGACACCACCAAACCTGATGAATTCTTGAGGCTTTCCATTGTGGGCATGTAGCCACTTGGCATCCAACAGAGCCCACTTGTCACTGTATACATGACTTTTGCCAGGAATAAACCCAGTTCCTTATAAGTAAAAGGCTAGTAAACTGGTCCACGTCATGACTTTACTTTCAAGTTTTATATACAGTATTGTAGAGTATGTTATCTGTATTCATTTCTGCATTTTCTCTCAGTTCAAAGTATTCCACTTGAAGACACCAAGGTAAGGTAGAGGACATAGAACTTAAATTAAGGATGCAAAGGTATTTATGATTTTCAACGATCCCATATAGTTAGAGGCATTTGAAAGATGTTTTTTGTTCTGGACATGTACTTTGTTTGTCAGAATCAGACGTGAGTACTAATGCAATTAAAAACCCCAAATGCCACACAAAGTAGATATTCACATAAGATATAGTCCTGTTAAGTGCACACTCTTCTTGTTGTTCAATTCAGTGTTGGTTTCACAGTAAGAAACACAAATTGTCCTCATTTCTATGTCATGTCTACGGAGTCATGGGCAGCAACAACAGATGCAGACTCAGTCTGTCACTCCAGAAGGAATATGAATGTGCTTAAAGCTGCTTCATTTATGAAGCAAACATGGAACTGTTACCTGCCTGAAGAGAAAGAGAAATTAGAATTTTACTAGTTAGGTTTCCTCTTTATGCTACTGAACAGTAGAGCTTTTCATAGACGTAATACAGATATTTTTTCCTATAATTTTGGAAGTAGATATATTCATGATACTTGCATGGCATTCCTTAATTCAGAAACAAAAGAATATTTCTATTGTGATGTATTTCAACTTCATGGCACTTTTTGACTCAAGAGCACATTTGCCAGCAAAAACTTTTGATATCATCTAATTGGTGATGACTACATAACACTTGTGGTCAGACACCCTTTGCCAGAGGAATGCTATATTTGTAGAGAACTGCTAGGACAGGAAAGCTCACTTACATTTGCTGCTCCCTCCATCACTGTTGCTTGTTTCTCTTAGATACAAACAAGAATGATGGATCTGATAAGGCTATGGAGACTGCAAACAGTGCTGAGTAAACAACTGGAAGAAGTTCAGTTCTGTCCTGCTTTTTGAAAGACTGTGATTTTAGGTTACGCTGCTTTGAAGCAGCTGCAGGGACAACAGCTGAAGTATTTTCCATATTGGCCATCACACCAAAAAGGAGAAGCAGTAGTTGTCCTTCATTTCAGAATTCTGGCATGTTTTATTTTGCAGTGTTTACATTCAAATTCAAAAGCTAGAATTAATGATACCAGATTAATTAAATTAGCAACTAAAGTTCCTAGGCACAAAGTAAGTCTACTGATAATAAGTTTTATTACATTATTTTTCCCTCAAATGGACTCCAAGTGATTCCACATTTCAGCAGACAGAAGTTAATCCTATGGTAGGACTTTTAACCTCAAGAACTTACCAGTACATGAAACAGTAACAGTGTTGAGGGAGAAAAAGCAACAGCTACACTTGTAGATGTTCTTTTTCTTTTTGCTGCAACATACTGAAATAAAAAATAGGTACTCTATTACTACAGCACTAGTACTGTAAGTACTGTTACTACAGTTTCAAGGAACTACAACGGAAGGCTTTATCAGTCAATAAAAAAGCATCTACATATAACAAAAGAATCATCTGTAATTGAACCAGAAGTATTAAAACATGTTTGCTAATTGATTCTTCCTTCTTGTTGGTGAATTTTCAAAATTTCTCAGGAAAAAGGGAGAAAAACAAAACAAAACAAAACAAAACAGTGAATATATAACCTATTTGCATTTTCCTTTTAGGGTCATCTCCTGCATTTACCTAATGGCTCTATTTCCTCCTCTCTCTTTTCCTCCTATAAAGCCATTTTTCGTATTTCCTGTGAAGTCAGAAGGAAGATTCACGTTTGGCTTCACAGGTTTTAACACCTGCCAGGCCGAGGTGCTGCATGAGTTATTCTTAGCGTATCACACATCTGATAAATATGCAGTTTTCTTTTATATGAACTGTACGTGATGAAAAAAATGTTTGAATAATGTATTATCCTAGAAGGTTTGGATTCTGCAAACTGTATCCCATGTAACCAAAAACTGCTAAATCAGAACTTTGCCTATTCCTGTCTTCAACCATGGGCAGCACAACAGCATTTCATACATTGTGAGAAGACTGTTGTAGATCTCCTTGAGATGTTTTCTTTAATTCCTCACAGTTAAAAAGTGACTAAAGATTCTGAAATAGGTGGTTAAATAATACTCCCAAAACATTTTAGCATGAATTATAGTATCATGAAATATTCTAACTTAAAAATATCCCTAGGTCCCTTTCCACAGAAAATAACAAATTTCACTTCTTTTTGTTGCTTCCTCTACAGGTTACAGCCATCCTGCATTGGATTCATTCTTCCATTGTAAGGTAACCCTTCAAACCTGCTTTTTTTTCATCACTATACATTACTCACTGTATGACTCACAGGTAATGTCCTGTTAATATAATTTTGTACACAGGAATCTCCTCTGTATTAATTCTTATATATCATATTGGACCTCTTTCAAAGGACAGATCCTAAGCATACTTTTCAAATATACAGCAAACCCTGATAGTGTGGCTTAGTTTTCTTGTTTGATTGGTTGTTTGTGGGTTTGTTTTTTGTTTGCTTGTTTGTTTATTGTGAGAGCTAGAGAGGAACTTTCAGAAAGAATTTATCAAATATAATCTTACATTTCTATATATATGTATGTTTGTGAAGTGGAACTTTGTACCTTATCTCATTTTCCTCTTGACAACCATGACACTGTATAGTTTCATTACTTTCTGGTCTGGACTTAGGATGTGTTTTCTAGAAAGAAAATGCAATAAATGTAAATATTCTAAAGCTTTACTTGAAAACTCTGAAAGCAATTGCTGTATATTCCAATTTGCTTCAGATTTTCAATATCAAAACCATTTTGCAAAATGTAGCTAAAATAGTGCCTTCTAATACACATTTCCTAGTTGTATAATTTTACAATTAAATATTTTATGTTGTAGACAATGCCACAATGGCTAAAACCAAAGGAACCCATCTTAAGAAAAAATAGAAGAACTGGGTAATTAGGGTAATCCCATGCTTTTAATTTCCATTTAGAGAGATATCAAACTGATAAGACAAGTTTTATAATTTGGTGATGGAACTGAAGAATTTGACAACAAAGATTTATATTTGCATGTCACACAGTTCAGAGATCAAAAAAAGAGGTCTATGACTTTCACATGCAGGATCATTCTGTTCTTCCAGCTTCTCTGTAGCCATGAAATATAGTATAACTATGTAAACAATTTAATGAAATACTTCTTACCTTCCAGTATATGGCTCCCAGAATAAAGCCAATGAGAAGAGACAGCAATGATGTCAATGCTATGCTGATCCCTTGCAGGCTGGAGCTGCTAATGAAGCCAAGTGCCTCTTCTGCAATTACAGATGTTCTCATTAGCAAATAGAGACTTATGGCAGAAAACCATCTTCAGGGCAACACTATTAACAAGAGCACTTTTAGGCACCATCTACATAACAGTATCAAGAACAGATACTTCAAAATGCTGTGTACATGAGGTGCATGTCATCCAAAATATCATAAGAACTTTTTTAGACCACAGAGATACTCCTTCCCTTTATGAAATTGTTCCATTTAATAGTTCCAAGACTAATTATCTTTTTTGTCATCTGTAGAGCATATTCTTTTTCCCTCACTTTGAAGTTTTGTTTTTATCAGTTTTTAATGATCTTGTATCACAAAGTAATTCCTTGGAAGATAAAATATTTGTCACTTCTAAACACTCACTTGTATTTGTTTAAGTTCCGTAAGACACATATGACACAGAGATTGATTTAACTAAATAAGTCTGACTTTACTTCTAATGTCTGCCTGGAAAGGTTCTGCTGACTTCAGTAAGATCAAACCCTTGTAAGTTTAAGTCTAGTTGTGTGCTATTTTGTCGCTACCATTCCTTGATAGCTTTTTGCACTTTATACAGAATAGCCCCAGTTCTAGTCTTTTATGTGCATAAGCAATTCCATTCTCCTCACGGGGAACTGTATGTATATAGAGACTAAAATGAGGCTATCCAGTTATTTGATCAAGATCAGGATGTGAAAAGTCCTACGGAGTCACCCTGGGATTCACTTTATGAAATGCAAAGTGAGCTGTAGGAGACTGCCAGTTTAGACACCATACACCCAGCTTTAGTTAATTTCAAAATTTGATATCTGCAGCTCGAATGGTGGGTGTATTGTCAGATTACTGCAAAGGAACCAAACTGGAAGCATGGAAAAAGTGTAGGTAATTAGATACAGAAATGAAAACGGAGTTGTAGGACTAGAAATTTGTGCAAGTGACTTACATAAACAGCAAACATCTAAGCACATATGGTGTGAAATACTGGGTCAATCAATGTGCATTCAGTACATTATTAAACAGCCACTGAGAAAACACTTTAGTTTAGAAAGGAGCATTCTCATAATGAACTGGCAACTCACTTTTACTCTCTGAGCTTTTCTGCGTGTCATGTTATAAGATTTTACACAACTATTTTTTCTCTGAAATTCAGCCATAATTCTAGAGTCACTGTAGAGAAAACATTAAGAAAACAAGTCTACATCCCTTGTTATGTACTGTTTACAAACTCTAGATTCTGACAATAGGGGCTTGAATTTTACTTACATCAGTAGGCTCACTTCACTAAGGAAACACTGGTCAAACAGAATAGGTGATAGTTTACTGTGAAGAAATCTGTCTAAACAGAAGGGAAAGAAAGTTCTACAGAAATGAATGTCAGTTGAAAAGAGTGGAAATTAACAGGAGTGATGCATCTTTTATGAAAATCTGTCCTAGGTTAAGTATAGAGGTTTGTTTATAAAAATTGAACTTCAGGAAATCTGGACAAACTGAAGTGGTGTAGAGATAACCTGAGTAGCAGTGGTGTAGAGATAACCTGAGTAGCTGAAACAAAAAATCCTATCATTTATGCATCTTGTATTCTCATGAGAAATTTTCTATACTGTTCTTGTGTTCTAATCAATTAAAATGCAACACTGCTTTGCCTAATTACATTAATCATTCTTCCCAGTGTGAGACTGGTTAGTTTTAACACCGAACTTATGGGGATGATCACGTTTCCTCTATTCTGTCCTATAAACTTCAGAAAAATAGAAAAAGTGGAGAAAAAAAAATCTTCTTCAGGTCACAAAGAGCAAGTCATTTGATAAGATGTTTTTGCAATATTCAACCTCAAAAATCCTCTATCTGCTCTGTAATGCCTGCAAGAATGATATGGTAAGCATGCTGATTTTTATCTCAACTTCTAAAGAAATAGTCTGTATTCAGGGAGATCAGTGTTTGCCTGGCATGATCAGTTTTACAAATTTTCACTAACTTTAGAGAGTCTTAGACAAATAAGAGTTTTCTTTACAATGAGATAGTAGTAGAAAAATCTGATTTCTGAGAAGATAACAACAATGCAGGTGTTTTCTTCAGCATCTATTGAAAAGGATATATATTTAGTTATCCATGTGGAGACCTGCAATCCAGGGACAGAACTTAAATACAAACAAATTGTAAAAAATAAGCTACAAAAATGCACAAAGCTACTTTTAAAAATGAAAACAGATTTTTTTTTCATAATTTCATTCTGTTAGGGTTAATTTGAAATTTAAGTAACCTAAACCTACTTTTAAAAAGCAAATAATAAAATATCAGATTTATTTTTTATTTATTTATCAGGAAAAATATCTCTTGAAAAATTTGGAGAGAATGAAATGAGTCATGGCAGATTTTATCATGTGTTTTCCATTTATCTAAATACCTAAGACAGAACAGGTTGGAGAATTTTCAGTCTGGAGAATCTCCCAGACTCTGTGCCATAGTGAAGAAAAGGGAAATAAAAAAGGCAAGTTGGCTGCCAGTAGTTTTTATCCCCTTAAGTGAGACTTTTTCCTCTGTTAGAAAATTGAACTAGAACAGCACTACACAAAAGCATTCCCACTCCTAGTGTTTGAGAAGAGAGGGCAGAAGAAAGAACAGGAGGAACCAGGTGGTTTGGTAACTTCATGAACTCTTTCGGCAACACCAGAGGAACTTCTGGCTCTGGAGTTGGTAGGTTATTTACCTGAAATAGACTTTATTCTGCAAGGTGCTAAGGGGATGTAGAAGCAGGCCAGCATCTCTTTGAGCTCCCACTTCAACACCTTGTGGAAGAATCCCTTAGGAAGTGAACGCATATGAAGTAGATTCGTGTATAATCTTCACAGACATCAGGATGTTAAACTAAATGAAATACGCTTACATTGAAAACCACTCAGCTACACAAAGAAGTTACTGAGCAGCTCTCCACTTTGAGCCATGTGTGTAGGTTTAGCAAGCAATTATGATTCAAGCCACCAACTAGATTTTATTGCCTTATATGTCTCAAAGGAATTTTCACTTTACCTCCACCTGGCTCCAACACAATTACCACAAGATCTTATCTACAAAAATGTAGAATAGCTCTCACCTGTTCATTAGAGTTTTCCATTAACAGTAAAAGCACGGAATGAAACACCAATTGCATTAAGCCATGGGAAATATTTTTAAATTGTTCTGCAATTACTGAATTAAACTACAGTATTCTTTGCTTAATTATAAAAGTCGAACTTCTTCCTAAAAGCACTCATAGAGATCTCCGTGTTTACAGTGCACACATGTTCTTTGAGCTGTTCAGTACTTCATAGTAAAGCTTAATTATTATGAGGAAATTACAGGCAAAAATAGAAAAAAGCAACACTGAAGCTTCCATAAAAATATAAATTGCACTCTAACAATAAAGTGCTAAAAGTTAGTAACAGCTAGTAAGTTCAAGTTTAAGAGGGAAAGATGAGATTCATTTGGTCGAAAGAAAAAAGGACTACTATAGCTTGTTTGATTTAAGCACTGAAAGAGAACAAGACTCAAGACCTCTTATCCTGACATTAGTTCCTTATTTAGGAACCAATCATTTGAATTCTCTGTTCTATGCAGGAGTTAATGATCCAGAGAATACAGATAATACCAGTGGGACTGAGACATAAACAGTTACTCAGTGTTTAAACTGGATTACCTCATGTAGAACCAAAAAAACTGAAGGGAAGGAAGGAAGAACAATATTATGGGAACAAAGATGGAGTGGGAACATGTTAGAGATCTACATTAAATATTACCAGGAAAACACCAACACTATTGTCATTCAAAAAAAAAAAAAAAAAAAAAAAACTTTAGAAAAGGATAATTGTTCCAGTTTACATATAGTTGGGATAAGATTTTTGATTTAGATCATATGAGGGCTCTACTCTACCACAGTAGTTTAATTTTATCATTGTGTAATAATGATCAAGTCTTGAGATGTGATGTGCAATAGATGTAGCAACAACATAAGAAAAATGTAATTTAGCTAATTTATATTATGTGACATTTCTATAATAATCATTTCACACATTATTTTATTAAATGATTTTTTTTCAGGTTTGTCTAAGTTGAATTTAGAATCAAAAGCAGTTCAAGTCATCTGACTCTCTAAGCAGACTTTACTAATAGATTCAATATTTGTTGTTAATCTAGAAGGATTCATTTCCAAACAATGAATGTTTCTCAGTAGTCTAGAAACTATTAATTTAAATTGTTCATTTTAACAGTTTAATAGTAAACAGGGTCATTAAAAAAATAATATTACAGTAGTTTATGTCTGGGGATGCATTTTTCAGGTTTCTCCAGGTTTCTGCTCTAAATGTCTGCCTTTCTGAATTCTGAGTATAGTGGTGCTGTTCCATGAACAACCTACAACCAGCAGACTGGGCTCTCTGCACTGAGGACTCTCCATGTGAATGTTGTAACATTTATTCATTGTTGTTTCTTTCATGAAGGTAAAGATTAACTAAAAAACAAAACAAAACAAAAACAAAAAAACAAAAACAAAAAAGCTGAGCAGTAAAGCCAAAACAACCTAAAATCGGTACTGAAGATCATGATCAGACAGTAAGAGAGAGATACCAATAACGATGTAACAAGTCCGTCCCCTTCCAAACTAATGACTAAAGTGTAACCAGTGAGTATCCAATCTTCAAATTAATGTAATTTAATCTGATTAAGAGTTCAAACCATCCCCAGACCTAGACATCTAGACCTTGTCATTTCTACATAAGGCTTTGGTATCCAATTTTCCAATAAGTTGCTTAAGAGAATGATAATCAGTTAGAGCACACCTGTACAGCATATGGCCAGCCAAGCAATTTCTTTGACTTACTGCATTATTTTAATTAGGCTTTTTTCCTACTTGATTGTCAGTTACAAAATAAGATTAACATGCCTGTTTCTGTGCTCTTGTACCAAGCACAGCTCTGGACAGAGCTCTATACTCTGCTTCACTGCCTGATGTCCCTCCCGTTACTGTGCTGGGTCAAAACTCCATTCAAATAAACTGTTCCTGTAGTCTGTCTCTCTTTGTTTGGCTCCTTGATCCATTCCCATCGCTTCAGGCTGCATTTGAATATTCTTCCTCTCATAGTTACATCAAAAATTATCACATGCTCAGACCTGAGAGAGACAGGTATGCACTCTTTAGCCCCCTCCGGGTGCCTCACAGTTGGCTCTAGGCTCATCAGGTTATTTGCAGCTAGCTCTGTGACCTCCTGGATAGGAATTTATGGCAGTGAGATTTCTCTCTTTCAGAGAGGAAAGCTGCCAACCAGGAGCTGAAGGTGGACCCAAGCACAGATACAGACTAGGCAGAGTATCTGCGCTTGAGAGCAGCCCTGAGAAGAATTTGGGGGTGTCAGTTGATGAAAGACTCAACATGAGCCGGCAGCATGACCTTGTAGCCCAGAAGGCCAACTGTTTCCAGGGTTGCATCAAGAAAACTGTGGCCAGCAAACCAGGAGAGGTGATTCTGCCCCTCTACTCTGCTCTTGTGAGACACCTGGAATACTGCATCCATTTCTGGGCCAGCCAGTGCAAGAAGGACATCAAGCTGTTGGAGCAGGTCCAGAGGAGGGCCTTGAGGATGATCAGAGGGCTGGAGCACCTCCTCTTCCCGCTATGGGAACAGGCTGAGAGAGCTGGGGCTCTTTAGCCTGATAAAGAGAAGGCTCCAGGAGGACCTTATAGCAGCCTTCCAGTACCTGAAGGGGGCCTACAGGAAGGCTGGGGAGGGAAATTTTATAAGGGCATATAGTGATAGGACAGGGGAAAATGTATTTTAAATAGAAGAGGGTAGATTTAGACTAGATATTAGAAAGAAATTTTTTACTGTGAGGGTGGTGAGACATTGGAACAGGTTGCCAGAGAAGTTGTGGATGGTCCTCTCTGGAGGTGTTCAAGGCCAGGCTGGATGGTACTTTGAGCAGCCTGTCTAGTGGGAGGTGTCCCTGCCTATAGTAGAGGGTTTGGAACTAGGTCTTAAAGGTCCCTTCCAACCCAAACCATTCTATGATACTATGATTTTGTTCCAGCCTTCTTCTCAGTTGATGCTGGGGTGTCATAAGATATTCTGTTACCTACAAAGCAATCCAACCTGACAACAGTTGTGAACTATCTGTGAGGTAGCATGCATGGTGCTGAAAACCTGGGGAATAACTAGATTACACATTTGCAACTGAAGGAAGAAGAAAAGAAATAAACTCCTAGTAGGATCTGTCCTACCATCAGGAGCTTCCCATCAGTGCTCATCAGGCTGGCTCTGTGCCTGTGCTTTCTTAAGCACAAGGTGTACCAGCTACACACTTCAACATCACACGTTCAGATAATGCCAATGTTTGTAAAACATAAAATAGTAAAAAGAAGTGCATGCTGTCATCCAGACGTGTCTGGGAAAAAGGAACAAGGAAAACTACAACACAATGAGCTTTATGCACCATTTCATGAACCTTTAAGGAAAACCTCCTCCATTTGTTCACATGGAGAGCTCCAGAGAATATACAAGGTGAATACTAAGTCATTAAAACCCCCTGAAACTGTTAGTTCTCTTCACCTCAGCTTCCAGCATTCCTTCTGACCAATGACGTGTAACACTGAGGCTCTAACAGAAACAGCTCCAGGCTGTCTTATATGTCAGTGACTAGTCATGTAATACTCTGATCAAGACAGATAATAAACACAGAGAAGACCATGCTGGATAGAAGATTACACCTTCCAAAACTGTAGTAACTAAGTCCTTGATCTCAACCAAAAACTTCCTCAGCATGCAGCTGGCCCTACTTCAACTACAGTAAATATACATCAGGGACTGTCTTCCGATTTGGTGTCAACTTTGACAACCAGAGTGCTCTCAAAATACAACACACACAGAAACTCTTCACCCAAACACGTATCCTACGCTCAATTCAGGATAGCTATTCTGTTTGAAGCATCTTCTTTTTCTAAGAGTGAAATTGATGTGCCTGGGATAGCTGAGTTTGCTGAGGACATGTGGCTAGTGAGGCCTCACAACAAGAGTAGGCCAAAAGGAGGAGACCTATGCTCTCCAAGTGGCAGAGAGCTGTTGCAGCACTGCAACTTTACAGCATTTCTGAATTTTGATTCATTGCATTTTGGTGTGACAGCTGAGAAACACATTGTGCAACATCAGGCACAAGTAACTTCCCATTAATTTTCACAATTAAGACATTCTTTTCCTCTGAACTCTCATAAAAACGAGCTTTCAGAACAAAATGTAGACGCATATATTAATTCAATACTTACTGTTACTGTTACTGCTAGTATTACTGCCAATGCTGTCATTCCTAAGGGAGCTGGCAGCAACAGGAGGAAACGAAATTGTTTTTGTGACAGCGACTCTGGAATCTAAATAGAAAATGAGTGTGTCAGCATTATGTAACTTAAAATACAGTTCCCTCTATATGTAATGAAGGGCTATAGGGCTATTTGGCACTTCTAAAATTTGGCTACCAGGCTTTCTTCTTAATAGGCCAAAAAAGGCAGCCTTATTAAGAGACAGATGAGTCCACACACTGAACTACTGCTGAATAGCTATTCTGAAAAAGCAAGTGCTTTAAACAAGTTCTTAGGTTGTGGCTCTGATCTGCTTCTAGTTATTACTGGTGTAATTGTGCAAATGGATACATTGTCCTAATTAAAACAGCTAATAGCTGTCACTAGAGAGAGTAAAAGAAGAGAGAATACAAAACCTCTATTTACTGGAAGGATGAGAATCAGCTGCAGGAGCCTGACCTGAGCTTGTTAAATCTTTCACATCACTTAAGCTTGTCCCTTTTCAGGAGGAGTGAGGCGAATATGGAGGTGACATGAGGCTACTCCAATTTACAACTTATCCTAGCTTCCTATCCTTTAAGTAGCGCAATCTTAGGCTCCTTTACTGCCTTATAAAAACTAAATAGAGCATCAATAGAAGATAAGATGAAGAATAAGAACAATGCATGAAAATGATCCAGG
The DNA here is from genome assembly GCF_016699485.2 of Gallus gallus. NCBI lineage: Eukaryota > Metazoa > Chordata > Aves > Galliformes > Phasianidae > Gallus > Gallus gallus. Next base: position 43,046,275 of record NC_052532.1, read on the forward strand.
ATGTATTTAGGATGAAAAGAAACAGAGCAGAGCATTGTGAAGTTATCTGGATTATATTAAGAAACGATGACACTAGAAATGATGGCAGTAGTTTTACTGCCAGATATAACTCTCCTTTGAACAGAAATACAAAGTTTTGTGTTGGTGGTAATTTTAACTGGCAGTAAAATGGAAACATTGAGATACATCACTGGATTCTTAGCACCTTGGAATCAAAGAAAAATCACCCATTTCTCTCTATTTAGATTCTGTTCCCCAAAACAAGAGCCATCTTACCATTCTCTGGTGTTTCTACAGTTGAAGGCATAATGCAGTCGTTCTTATCCAATGAATCTGCAAACTCCTTGTAGACCTCAATGGTACTATTAAAGAGCCTAAAAAAATTCTCAGGAATGAAACGATCTTCTTCATAAAGGTGACCATTTTCTTTTATAAAATCCTAGGATAAAATATAGAATTAAACTTGAAAGAAGGTCAGGAGAGATGCACATATCAGCACCTCAAGAGATGATAAAAATATACAAAGATGACATACAATAGCTTAAATTTTTATCCTGTAGAAGACCAGATCAGATCTTCTGTGTACAACCTGCACAACAAACTGTTTGATGTTTTCAAATTAACTTTGCAAATAGAAATAAAATACTATTCCACTGTTGTAGAAGTGCCAAGAAACGAAAAGCAGTTTCCCATCCTATGCTGAAAACAAAGAGATTTTTCGTTCTTTAAGTTCCCTCATCAAAAACAAACAAACAAACAAAAACAAACAAACAACAGCAACAACAACAACAACAAAAAACCACATTGATTTCACATTAGTTTGTTATGCTCTACATGTTTCTTTTAACTTGGATACAGGAACACAACACAATCATAGCTATTGTTGTAAGAGTACAGGGAACAGAATAAAATAGCTGTGGTAAAGCAGGCTGAGATCTTTGATAATGTAACTAAAAATAAGAGCAGGATTATAAACAAGGTAGCCCAGACACTCTGAGATCTAACAGACAAGTGTGTTATGTCAGACTAAACAAAAAGTTAAGATCCATGTTAAGATCATTGATGGCTGTTTTCTTCTTTGTAACTGACTGGTTTTCACACAACAGTTGTTTCTTATGCTAGCAGTTCAGAATTGGTCTGGACTTATTACTCCCAGTAGGAGTGATAAGAATACAGGTTAAATGGGTACTAAGAAAAACTTCCTAAAGCTTCGTTATAAAATTGTTTTTTCTTTCATGCTGACAGTACTAGACCTAAAACTATTCTATAAGGAAATCAATAGCAATTTGATTCTGTGGATTACAGGAAACTAAGACCTTACAGCACAAAAATAAATGTATAGGGAAGATGAAATCCTAGTCTGATAAAACATGACCGTTTTTCAGTGGTACAAAACCTTTGACTACAGAAATTACTGATAGACTTGTTAGGGCTGAGTAAGTGATTAGAAAATTAATTTATCCTTATCATTTTCACCCTAGAGAATCAGACAACTCTCAAGGGAGACTCCCGGAAGCCTTCCAGCTGTTGTTGGCATACAAAAAATATGGAAATGGGGCATTATTTACCAGTCTTTCCTGTATCTTGGTATACAAAAAAAAAAAAACAACAAAAAAAAAACCTACATTAAATCATGGTGAAGCAGTCTGATTCTCACAGACAGAGATTATTAATAGCTTCAATCACATAGTCCCTATATTTATGTTAGAATCCCTAGCAAAATGAGTAGTTTTGGGTTCACAAGAAAGGTTTCTGCCCATCTGAAACAAACCTAAATGAATTAATCATATTAAGGATGATGGTTACATTTTTGACTTCTTAAATAATTGTATACAAGTGTTTGCATATACTGTAATTCCAAGTAAGTCATTTTGCTTTGAAACAGGAGATGACGACAAGCCAATGTTAACAGAGTGTACTGAGCATATCTCTGAACAAAGCAGGATTTCATATGTACAGGAGTAGAAATGAAAATAAAAACATCTAGTGAAACTTTGGATTTTTTTAAATAAACACTAAGTAATGTGCAACAGAAAGTTCAAGTAAAAATACTCAGAAGAAAAGTAGAACCTCCACATTAGATTACCTTATTTTTATCAAAAGCTAAACATGCCATAAGATCATTGATTATCCTTGTGAGGTTATTAATGATTGAATAGTTGCTTAAAACATCAGACATATCGGAAATATCTGAAAATTTCTGGAGAAGATTATGTAGACTCCTTGAAAATTCAGGCACCATCAAATGCAACCAACAGTGATTAGGCTGTCAGGGGAAAAAAAGAAAGACAGAGAGGTAGATTAAACATCAGACTTTTGCAAAAACTGGTTAAGCAACTCAATGTGCAAAAGTAGATCAGACTGCTCTTTCCAATTTAAATTATCCTGAATGTCTAAATTAAAATTCACTTTCTTTGGTGTCAGCCAACTTTCTCTTTAGCCCTTTCGGTAAAATTTCTATTCTCACTGATACTGACATATTTATGGTTGTCTGTTAAATGCCATCCCTTCATTAAATTCTTAATGAATGCTAAGCAACAGTCTGTTGAGAATTTGAGCCCTAGGACATGCTACTATGAACACTCTTCCATGCTCTCATTAACCTATTTTATTTTTTTAAAATAACTACTGCTTTAGCAACTTTCTACAGACTTTTTCAAACCATGCACAGTTCTCATTTTATTATTGTTACTCTGCATAACTGAGTAAACCCCAAAGATCCCTGATTTAAATCTCTTTTGAAGAATGATTCCAGAAAAGTTTTGCTGTCAAAATTAATGCATACATTTATCCACCTCTGAGAAAATCAGCTCAGTTAACTCCTCTTAGTGTATTCACTGAAAGGCATTTCTGATAGAAAGGTTCTATATCCAAAAGTCTTTATTTTCCTGAGTTGCTGTCAACAATTTTTTTTTTCTTTTACACAGCCTATTATGGCATCTGTCACATCTGTGCCACTGGAATAGAGTTCAAGTCCTTCAACTGACTCTTAAGAAAAAGAAAAAAATACCCTTATCTATTAGTCATGTTGCAACATGTGTATGGAAATCTCCTCCCAATTTTGCATTATTGACAGTAAATGCTATGGGAATTTACTCTATAATTCTATATACAGAGTTATTTTTTTTCAACTGTTAAAAATGTATCAGGATGATTCAAGCCTGTCAGCTACAGAGATTTTGGCCCAGCAACCCCTAAGGAAGATGCACCCTCAGTAATGCTAAATTATTTTCTAATACTCTATGGCATGTAGGATAGTGATAGCAGCGTCCACTGAATCTATGTTTTACAACACACAGAAAGCATCTGACACTGAGTCTGCTTCTATGCTTAATCTCTTTTTTGTCAATATCTGAAATAACTCTCTTTCAGTCTTCAGTACTGAAGCTGTGTCATGCACTCCTAACAAGTGAAAACTATTACTGCATTCAGTAAACGTATAACTATAACAGCTTAAAAAGTTTTTGTTTTTTTTTTAAAAAAAGTAAAATGGATAGCATCTGGCTTGATTCTCTGCTTCCTTTTTCTTCTTCAAGCCTTACAGTGGGAGGGGAGAAACAGAATCAAATAAATCAGATGTGGCTTGTTGAATTGTATTCCATTGAAGCAGCATGCATTGTACCATGTCTCGTTACTATCAGAAGAAAGAAAATGAGTTTTCCTTTGCTTTGGTGTAGGAACATATACATAGTGCTTCCCTGAGCTGTAAACCCACAAACCTCTCTGAGGCTTTGTGGATGTGTGTTCTACAGTGGCACAGATGAACAGAAGCTCTTCACTTCTCCTAGTGTGTAAGGAAATTATATTGCAGTTCCAGCAGGGATTCTGCTCTGATGTTCCTGTGGTTTTGCAAATGCATGAGAATCTCCTCCAAATTAACTATCCTGCCCTGCAAAGCTCTATTTCATGAGAAATTTTTGTTTTCTTTTCAGTAACATCAAGCTGTGCAAGTGTTTGTTTTCTGAATACCTACCAAACACAAGGATAAAACTGTTAGACCCAGCAAATACAACATTGTTTGCCAAGAAGAAATGGAGGATTGACTCTGCTTTTTGTGTGTAAATTTGAACCAGCATTTATATCTCAGGCTACTTACAAATCTGACTTCCTCTGTACTTTCAGGTACTCATGACACTTTTATTTCTGCATTCAAAAGTTTCAAATTTCTCTTTTCCATGGAAATTGGCCCCTGATGCTGTTGTCTTTTCCTTTTAATCTTCAGGTTAAAGTACACACTTCACTTTCTTCAAAACTACTTTTAACACCACTCAGATGCATTGAGCTAGTGCATAATGCAACAGCCTTCTATTTAATGGATTGGGTCAGTCTGTTCCTGTTACGTGCACTACACTGGCTTTCCATTTGCTTTGCATTCACTCTGCCTTCCCACCTCTAGCCATCTACGTTCAAAATTTGCTACCTTGGGTACATTTCTCACTTTGTGCACACAGTGAAGATTGAAGTCTGTTGGAAAACAAACAAACAAACAAGCAAACAAACAAAAAAAACTGCAGAGAGAGCTGTTTCAAAAGCTGAACAAAAGGCATCTGCCTTATTCAAAGCCATGGCTTTCTCAGCTTGCAAGGACCTTTTAGATCCCGGAGCAAAACCTACTTATTCAGCCAGCCTTTGGTGTGGTATGTGTAACATAACCTGAAATCCCCAGAGAGGAATTTGGCAAAGTGGGACATGAATACCGCTGAATACTTCCTCCTGGGAAGGCACAAGGCCAAGAGCTGCACCTTCCCTCACCACTACTGAATGTGGTGTACAAGCAAAGCGAATATGGAAATCCCAGCTCTAAACTTCTCTTCTTCCTATTTAATTCTTGGCTGCTCATCGTAAATGTAAACTGGATCTAAGTTTCTGGATGTGATGCAGCAAGATGAAATGGCATTTAAACTAAAGAAGCAGAAACTGCTTACTGTCAGCCAAAACTGAGCCATGGAGGGAGGTAAGAGGTAAGCAGTGAGAACGACCAGGAGTCTATTGCTGATGCGGGCTCCCTGGTCTTCTTCATCCGCAATGTAAACACTTCCCAAGAGAGCAGCAGAGAGAACAGCTATAACACATCCTGGCCTACACAGGGCAGCTGCAGTGCCCTCAGCAGGGAGCAGAACCCAGGCTAAGGCTGCCCACCACTGAAGCAATGCTCTTCACAGCAAGCATCCAAATAGCTGGATTTCAAAATGCACTGCAGCCAGGGGATGGTAGCCAGCCAGCCTTACTGGGTAATTGCTATTTTCAGAAATCCAATTTTTTTTCCATCAGTTTTAACCACATTACATATGACCTAGCACAGGAATTCCACAGCATTGTTTTTTCTGCTGAGTTTTCCTGCTTAAGGAATAAAGTTTAAGTAATATGCACTCAGCATAATTTCTACTTTCATTCTTTTTTCTTCTCTCTTGTATATTTTTTTATTTATTTTTGCAGCGCATGCAACAACAAACAGAACATACGAAATGAATCCTTCTTAAATATATTGCAAAAATTAAGGAAAAAATAAAAACCGTTTGGCAGAACAGAACAATAAGATAGCATGACAATGATTTTAAGATTAAAGACTAAAAGATTGTAAAGAAGACAGAAGACATTTATGTAAAACCATCGCTATGTATTGGATTATATAGAAAGTGCGTTTGGATGAAATAATGATCTGAATTTCTGTTTAGTTACTGACACTGCTACTTTCTGAACTTGAGCTTCTCCTCATTGGCTAGTGCATATTTGCTGTGCTTTAATGGCATTTCCACAAGCTTAAACTAGAACAATACTCTAGAGGATATTCCAAAGTAAAATTAAAAAGAAACGGGAAGTTTAAGAATGTAAAAATTTACCATTGTCACCATAGTTTGGTTCCTTTCCAGAGAAAATATTAAAACATTGAATATGAAGAAATATTTTTTTCAAATTCCTACAATTATTAACATTTTAAGTTACAATAGGAATCTTTCTACATTCTTGTTTTTTAAATGAAGAATTGCAATGCATATGACAAGTGAAATAATCATCCTTTAACTGTAACTTATTAAGCCGTAGGACTAGCTACAAAATGTTATCAACACCACAGTTTTCAGTGGGCTGTTTTACTGGGGTTAACATAAAGTGGTTGTACATACCAGGCTATCCATCTTCGGGACATATTTAAGGGTTATCAGATAATCATTTGGGAGATTTCCAACCTACAACAAATAGATAATAAAGATGTTATTACTCACTATACAAATCAAGATATTTTCCACAACTATGTTTAACAAAATATATCAAGCATCAAATGCAGATTTTAGGTAACCTAAATCCAAGCTGCAAAAGCCTGCATACTCATTTTCCAGTGAAACTGCTACTGACACTTATTTACTCAGAATTGAATTATCTTTCCACCTTTCCCTAACAGTCCCAGATTTGATCAGATCATCTTCAACACTACCACCTCTCAGCAGAATTAAAGTCAGTGATGTGGTGAGGAGAAGCAATGGTCTGAGGTTATCCATTACTGCAGAAATTCCACTGCATTTCCATATTTTAATGGCAATTAATGAACTGTTTGGAGAATTTACGTGACAATTTGTACTTAACCTGAATGTCTCAAAACAGGCATACCCAGTAGCCTCTGATTAAGCATTTTCTTATCAAATAACTTAGAACTTGAACAAGCATTTGAACCTAAAGAAATACCTGCCTGCCTTGTGCTCACAGTTGCACCAGGTCAAAAAAATACTAAAGCATGGCTTTAACTTTGAAGCTGAGTTTCCTACTAACAATGAGCAATAACATCAATAAATCATCATAAAATCTAACGCTACTTTGAGAAATGCTTAATCATTTGGGGAGTGTGTTGACTGAGTAGATGAAGTGAGGGAGATGCTGCCATGATCCACAGTCTCTGGAAGGAGCTTTTCCAAAAGGTCCAGTACTTCAATACTTAGTGATAGAGCAAATCTACTTCCATTTTTCTTAGTGAGATTCAGTAGATATTTCTCATCATTATTTGATATCCATTTAGTCAAAAGATGATAAGTACATACATAGTTTCCTTCTTGAAGTAAAATCTGCACTTTGTTCAACAAAGCGTTCCTACTTCTTTGGGTTAAAGATCATTCTTTTCTTCAAAGCTGCATTTCTTCATTCTGCTGCTATAGCAACAAGCATAATGATTTTTTCTGTGTAGCTTTTAGGTAATATTTTGTTTGACACAACAGAATGTTTTATTTGTTAATTAAAATTGAGTTTCAATTAAAAATTGAAACAGCAATTTAAAAATTTCCAGGTTCCTGGATGACATCTATGCAGTTAGTCACTAGCAAATTCCAATATATTTTTTTTAATTTTCAACATGCACTGAATCATGGTCCCTCTGTTCAGTGACCTCTAGCTTCCTCCTACAGCAATAAAAAAACAAGTTTTATACAGATGATCCTCATTAATTCCTTTCTGTAGATAACTTATTATTATTATTATTACTATTATTTTAATTTTATAACCTCACTTTCATAAAGCAGCAGAGGCAAAATTGCCTCTAAAATTCTGTGTCATTTTCTATTTACCTGGAGTTTTGGGGAATTGATTCAAGATACCAAAAATAGTGAAAATTATTTCAATGCATTTACTCTTTCATTAGAGCTTCTTGAAATTGAGTGATTTATTCTAAATCCTCATCCACTTTTAAAATAACCTTTTATTGCTCTAAAACCACTGTGAATAGATAATACAGTTTCTTGCAACTTCCTTTGCGTGCCTAGAGAAGTAGGATTAGCAGCACTTCAAGCAGCAAAGATATTGAAGATGTTACTGCATGTGCAAAGTTTCCCCTACTCATTCTAGTGGGATTCAGCACTTAGCAATGTCAGCAAAAGTACCATTCTTTAAGAAAGGTCACTGGAAGATTAAATTTGTTACAAGTCAATGAACACTACAAGAACTGATATGCATTATGTATACAATCTACTTTACTGGCATCAGAGCCTGTCAAGCACTTTTCGTGCACATTTAAAAAAAGGTAATAGCCCAAGAGCTCTTACAGCTCCTTCAACATAGCCGGAGAATACAGCTCAGTCTCAAGGACTTTTTCCTTGACAGACTGTGAATCAGAAAATATATTTTAGAATGAACTTACTATTAAAAATGAAGATCAGTGAGGGGGGAAGTTGTCAAATGTAAAGTATATGCCCTGCCTCAAGACAAAACAACTTATTAAAGTTTTATTGGTTAAACTCAATATGCCAGATGCTCTGCTGATGGTAAAAGTTGGAGCTCAGTCAAAGTGAGGGAATTATATTTGTGTCCAAGCTCGACTTACCAACTTACTCACAGAAAATAGTGTAGAGATTCTGATGCAGGAGTGAGGACATGCTTGTACCAACACTGTACATTCCATATCGTCCTGCTTTCCTGACATGAATCACATTTTGTTGAAGGACAACCACCAACACTACAACCCAGAGCTAACCACTTGCTTTTTAGCTGTTGAATTTTCTTCATGTAGTAATGAAAGTGGAAGCCAAAAGAAGGGATAGAAATGGCCGCATTGACTTTTCCACCTGTGCAAAATGTCAGAAAGTATTCTGCACACCAGCTCTGAGGAACATGTCTGACAAGAGGGCTACAAGCTTAGAAAAGGGTAATATTTTTGTTAATTATAGAGAACATCAACTGATAATCTTGGAAAGTAATGTGTATAACTAAAATTACCCTGCTTTGCAATTAAAATGCCACAAAAAAAGTTCTCTGATTTAGTGGGTGGCTGTGGTTGTAGAAATCCTAGAAGGCACTGAGGAAAAAAAAAATTCTTTCATGACATGAAGAACAGGGAATCTGGATTTTCATCTTCGGTATTAACTGCTATGTTCTCTTTTGTAACAAAATCTCAGATGAGGAAATGTAAGTTTGAATGACATGCATAAGTTTGAATAATTAATACAGCATTATTAACATTGCATAATCAGAATACACTTTTTGAAATATGATCATGAGCATAAATGGAGACATAAAAGGTTATATTGTGAAAATGGTTGAGGTTCTATAAACTACTCTTTCAGTACAAGAACAGAACAGAAGTGAGATGACCTACATCTGAAGTCAAGGGCTTTGATATGAGGTCTATTGCTCTTGGAATTTCTCTTTATTATGGTTGCTTTGAAAATTTTAAGGAAACAAGCATTCATATATTTTTTATGCACAGATCAAAGATAAAGTCATTAAAGTAAATATTACCATTTGATATTGTCAATGATTTCTTTTTTATTCAGAGGCATACAAAGGAAAAAAAATTATTTTGGCTAGCATTTCTACCTTTCATTTTTCTCTTCCTCATTCCACTTATCCTTCTCTTAAATACCTCTGCAACTCCCTTCTTTGTGTCCTCAGCTTTTCTTTTTCTGCAGAGGCTTCCACTTTCTATCATCTCTGTGATCCACTCTACCTCATCTCCTAATGAAGCAGTTAATGAAATTTTTTATCATTTGGCTTAAGACAGCATGTTAACAATTTCTGTTCACACTTTTTACAGCCATAGTGGCAGATTAGCTGCAGAATAACAACACTGGATCTTTTTCTTGTAACCCTTTCACTCAGTAGAGTTTTATTCATTTAAAAATAAGTTTATGATAAAGTCCAAATTTGCAGAAAAGATGTAATGTGAAATCAAGTTGTTTGAAATGACTTCTCAAACAAGTCTGGTTGATACATCTTGACTACTGTTTTGGCTTCAAAATTCAAGACAAAAACATGTTTTAGATCACTTATACTTTGTTTATGTGATTGATTTGTGTGATTTATTTAATGGATAACAAACTTCGTTAATGAATGAACCCAAAATTCATAGGTACACTGTATACATACTGCATAGCTCAATTAAAATTCTACTTATATTTAGGCTGATGTTCATATTTAATGAGCATATATTATACACTGAGCAGCTTCTTAATTCTTGTGCAAAAGCACAATTACAGCAACACAGTGCCATAGCTTTCTGTTGACTTACTATGCTGAAAAGAACAATGGGGACGAGTTTTACTGACAGATGCTGTAGTTATCATTTCATAATACAGAACATTTGTTCATCAAGTATCGTGTTTTCCTTCAGACACCTTCACTAAAAAAAAGAGGCAGGAGTTCAAGTGATTAGTGTTAAAGAGGGAATACTCTCTAAATACCTTCATTGTCTGTAGGTATGAAACTGTTCTTTAGAACTCTAAGTTCTCCCTATTTAATAAATACACAAATTAAAAGAGTGCTGAATTATTCTTTGCTTCTTAAAACAGTTTTTACTAGGGACAACTTTTTGATTCTACAAAATTACATTACAAAGATGTTAATAGATATAATCTTACAGAAAATACTACAAATAATTTTTGTCTGTTTGATCTTAAGCTAGTTACAGCTCAGAAGCCTTTATTTTATTGAAGCTCCTTTTTTATTCTAGTTTTTGCTACGAGTCCAGGATGGTGCTAGTGAAAATTTAGTTTAACACCTCTGAAAACAAGTTACGTACATCTGTCCACAGATTACTATTCAATATAAAGTTGATTAGGCTAATGACCCACATTTTCAGGCACTGGACTATTCCTCACTAGTGTTAAGTTCAGCAGACATGCCTGACTTATATTCACAGCAAGTGTTGACTGAAGCATATTCCTCTCATGTTCCTAAAATACAATAGTTTAACTGAACACAGCTACAGCTGTGCTCAGCGGTTTTCTATCAGTCTACAGAGCTATGTGTCTAGTTTTGCAGAACCAGCTCTTTTGTTACCTAAATCACTACTACACATTTATATTAGGTTAATATCCCTTCAGGATCAAGCCACCTTCTGTTGGACTCCATATGCTCTTTCATGGAGTCAAGGCCAGCCCCACAAATTTTACAGTACTTATAGCAAAAAATCTGAGAACCAAATAAATAGGTTGGATCAAGCTGCAGGCAATGCATTTTGGTAGGGAACTGTGGCACCATTTTGCTAAGTAGGGAAAATGCAGAAGTAACCCAGAACAGAGAAGGAAGATGAAAAAAGGACATGGATTTATGCTGCAAATAGTTTTAGTATGAGATATGAAGAGGATGAGAATCTGCCAAAAGCTCATCAAGAGTTACCCTTCCTGTAGCTTCAAACAGCTTAACAGAAAACAAGCAAATGTTGAGGAGATGCTACAACAAGAGGGCAAAGCCAGAATGTATTAGGACTTCAAAAGCTGATGTAATAGAGCTTTTTTAAGACAAAATTAAGAAGCTTGCTATTGTAATCAAACAAAAAAAAAAACAGCTTGAAGGAAGTAAGTAGAAGATATATGGTCAGAGCAGCAAAATGAACAGACGGAAAAAAATTAAGAGGCTGAAGTCCAAAAAGGCTTTTCAGTAGATTGGATTTTAATTCACAGATGATCTTGGGGAAAGGTGTATTTGTATGGATAGAGAGCTACAAAAACATTTGTTCCTGCTAGGACAGGAAAAACAATGAAGGTATTAAAAGTGGACTTAATAAGTGTTTGTGAAATGGCAATAGCCAAAACAGACACCTTTATTATAGACCTGAATTCCCGGAGAGAGACTGAGATATTCCTAAATACTGAGGAGAAATGGCCCAGGAAAGGATAACATTTTGGGGATAGGAAGAGCTCCTAAACCTGTTGAGTGGAGTATTCAGGCTATATTGAATCTAAGTTGATTTTTGAGTATTTGTGTTGAGACGGAAGGAAGAAAGGCCAATATCCTAAAGTAAAAGATGAGACTTGTGTATTGCTTCTGAAAAGTAAGTTACACAAATACTGGACTAGACAAATGACTGCAAACAGGAATAAGTTTGTGCAGCCAAGAGTAAAGCCTTTAGAAATGCCTGCCATATTGCTCACAGGAAGTGTGATAAAGATCTACTACAAGCCTTTGTATAACAATATCACAATAACTAAGGGTAATAACTGTACATATACCATTATCTCCTGTGAAATCCCCAGCTCACTCTTGGAAATCCTACAGTTTGTTCTCAGTGTGGAAGGGGGAAAAAATTATGTAAGACACTGACACAGACTTTTTGGATCAGTGAAGAAATAAGACCCAGAAAGACCAATAAAGAACCCAGACAACTATGGAGGTTATTCCTAATTTTGAATATCTAAATCTTCAGAATAATGTTTCCCCATTCAATTAATGTATTTTTTTTTTTTCAAAATACAGAATTGGCTCAAAATATTTATAGTAATTTGCAAGAGGCATAAGCTCTGCTTGACCCCAATTCTTCAGCAGTCATAAATTTGGAACCATGGATTCCATAATGCATATGCTAAGGAGATATTCCAAATAGCATAAAAAAGACATAAATGTAAAACAAATAGTCCTTGGAATCACATTTCAAAAAAATATTGCTATCCATCCATTCTGACAGCATTTTTTTCTTTTAATTAATCCAAATAGTCTTATATAGTAAAAAAAAAAATTAAAAAATAAAAAAAATGCAGAAACGTCACTGTCATCTGTGAGTGGTCTTGTCCAGGTATTAAAGAAACTGTAGGCTCTGACTTGTACCAAATGTAAGCATCTCTGTTGAGAAATCCAAGCCAGTACCTCAGCTAGTATTTTTTAAAAGTAATTCAGGAACTTCTCCACAGCATACACATGGTGGTTTATGTAGATATTTTCCAGAGACTAATGGAAGTGGAAGGTGGTGAGGTGGGAGAAAAATACCAGTTAGGAAGTCAGGTGGAAATTGTTGCTTTCAGTGATGAAACTTGCATGATACAGAAGTTATTTGATATCAGAAATTTCAAAGCAAATTTGTACCAAATATAGTTTTAACAGCATTAGGAATAACAGTGTGCTTTTTAGACAAATAAAGTGGCTAGCCAGCATTCTCTGCCAGTTTCTGCTTTCTATTATGAAGCTGCCATGTAATAGTATTATGTTTTAAAAATAGTTTAGGTACTCTTTTAACCTGTATATATTCCTTTCTTTTTATTTCCTCTCAGTGTCGCCTTGTCATGGTGTAGCATTTCCAAGAGAATGACCAACTTGCAAATTAATTATTTAATTAAAATCAAGAATTCTTCTAATTAATTTAAGATACTACAGTTATTTTGAAATTATTCTTTCAGCTCAAGCTTTATAGAAATGATTTCTAAATGAGAAATCTGTGCTAACATTAACATACGCAGACAAAACAGAAACAGAGGTTCCTCAAGAAAGACTTTCTCAAACACACAGTTCAAAATGAAGAAAACCCAGGCATCTGCTTTTTAGTCTTGGCGTTCTCTACATCTGTCTGCTACTTCTTCCACCCAAAACACCTTTGAACATCTTATTTAAGTTTCACCCAAATTTTGCATTCAGTGGGGAAGATCTGGAAGTTAAGCAAGTAAGTTAGGAGAAGGACAATTCAGCATCCTCACCGTGGAGAGGCAGAGGAGCTCAGTCCTTTTACACTCTGCTCAGTCTTGGCAGCAGCAAAGGAACAGTGTGAGCTGGGCAGCCATCGGGAGTTTTCTTCCAGGACATGGAGTGCACACACACCAAAACTAGGTGAACTCCTTCCTAGCCCAAGTAAAAGGGGATATGATATAAACCTGGCAGCAGCACAGTACATTGCTAAGGTCTGCATCATGCCCAGGGGTCATGGGACAACTAGATAAGGATGCATGTGAAAAGAGGTGAGGGGACATGTAGTAGGGTTGGATATGGAAACAGAGTGTTGCACTATGGATATGTGCAAGAACCGCAGCTGCTGGATGAGACTGGAGAAATATTATACAGGAAACCACAGTCAAAACAAAAAATAACTTGATTTTTGTGGTATTAGGTTTATGATATATTTTATCTCAAAAGGCAAGTGTGATTGCTCAAGCTGCATGCAAATTTTTTGTCTGTATTTTTACATTCTTCAAGTTTAAATTGCTCTACAGGGAAAGTTAAAGCATGTGTTCTGGAGATACATAATTGACACAAAGTTATTGCCAATCATGTCCCAGACAATTTCATCAGCACTCAGAGGGGTTTTGTTGTTCTGTAGTGCTTTCAAAAGTTTTGAATCACAGCTCAATGCTCTTTCAAGAGATGAAATATTATTTTGAATAAACATGCCAATACTTCAGACTTATGCCTAAAGGAACTAATGTGAAACACTAAACATTTGACAAGGGCTGTGAAAGACTCCTAGAGATTTGCACTATGTGCCAAGGCATATAATGACACCCAAAGAAAACAACTTAGGAACACTGCACTGGAAACAAATGAAAGGGACACTAAGCTTAGTGTCTGATAGCATAAATTCCGGTCTTGCAACTGTTTCTCCACAACAAAGCCATAATTTTCAGCTGAAGACAATATGTAAATGCAGCTATGCTTTTTAAGTGTTCATTGCATATTATTTCTTACAAACTTTTGTGATAGATCCTGCAGTACTTTAAGTCAGCATAATCCATGCCTTCAGTGGAGATAAACACAACTGACTTCACACAAGAAGATGCAGTTTTTCTGGTGAATGCTCAATTTTCTGGTGAATGTTCAACTAAGTTACATTCAAAATGTACTAAAATTAGTTTGATTCTCACAAGAGGCTGACAGTCCTTTAGATTCTAGGTAAGAAAAATTGGAGACAGAAATACAGAATATTCTGTGTAGCCCATTCACCACTAAAGTTGCAGGAGTTGTTCAATCATTATGGCCAGATTGCTACAAAGATATCTAATATCATAATATTTTTCATATATGACATAGGTTTCTCATAAAACTAAGGGAAAGACTCCTGGTTTATTTCAGTATAATTTGCCACCATTCTGCTCCTCACATATCAGCAACATAAAGACAGTAATCTTTCATCTGCATAGGAAATCATCTGTTCCCAGGGATGTTTGAAGAAATCAAGACTTTTGACAGTTTTTATGTAAGTTTGGAGACCAAAAAACACATATGCCTATCTACTTGGTCAAAGAAATCATCTATTCAGTGAACTCTGAAACTATTCTCAATTCTCTGCTGTGAAGGTTTTTTGTTTTGATATAGTGACGGATGTTAATGGATATATATATATTTTAAGCATTCCCCTGAATCTAATCAAGATTTGTTAACTTTTCTTAAAAATCTAAGCACCATTATCACATGATTATTGTATAACATGAAGAATAACTTAAAATAACTGCTACTTACCAATTTTGCAATATCATTTACATCATCTGTCACTGGATTCCCGCAGGAACTCTGGGCTTTGACAAGAGGATTAAGTAGGAGTAGTTGAAGACAAAAGCAAGTGATAATCCAAGTCTGTATTCAATAAAAAGAAACAAAGAAAAAGAATGAACAATCTTCAAACATTAAATAAAATGAGTGTAGTAATTCTTTCCATATATGAAGTCTAGATGCAACAACACTTAAAAGCTTTCATAAGCACATACTCATAGTACTATAGTATGCAAGGGTCCATGCAAATGCACTTAATCGATCAATTCTGGAAGAAGTGCCTTTAGAGTAATAATGGAAAACCTGATATTGAGCCACCAGATTGTTTGCAGGGAATCCTTCTGGACTTACCTAGGTAAACTTCTACAGAGTTAACAGATTTCAAAGAATAGTTAAACTTCGTTATATTCTTCATCATCAAAATAAATCTAACTATATGCTTGATTTTTATCTGATTAGGTATGTTATAAACCAGTGTCTCTAATGTGATAATGGATGATAAGGAAAAAAATGATAACAGATCACAGCAAGATAAAAGGTCAAAGTTTATAATCACAGCCGTTACATATGCATACTTAAATTGTAAGCAAAACCACAGCTGAATTCTGCCCAAACAACGAGATCTCAAGCAGCAAAATGAAAGGTGACATACCCTGGCCTATCGGGAACAGCAACTTAGCTTTGGCACTACCTTCCCTCCCTAAATCCTATTAGGAAGGGCAATGCAATGCTTACAGGCTTGTGAGATTCAGCCAGAACACAAGATAACTAGAACTAGCCGTGATGCACCTGGGTATCTCCTTGACTACATCTCCTGAACTTCCTTGCCTTCTGCTGTTCCTTTTGCTTTGCTGGTTTTCCACAGAGCCCTGTGCCAAGTTTAAGTTGTAGATCTTTATTTTCAGAATGTTAAAGCGTTTAAGTTATGGATAATCAAAAGTAGCCTCAGGCTATGAAGCTACTTGTGCCATCTGACTGAAACTCTCCACAAGAAGTGATGATGGTGTACACTTACTGCAAGTAGGGAACTTGCATGTTCAGGCTCTCAGGCCTCCACAAGGGAAAGACTAGGACCTGTATTTGCTTCTGCATGAACCATGACACACCTCAGGCCCATCTTCTCTCTGGATCAGATAGAAGATCCACTGCAATCAGCCTGGCCTCCACATGGTACCTTACTCCTCAGTTTAAAACCAAAGCAAATTAAACAGCATGGTTGAAGAGAGAGAAAATTACAGACTTAAAAGATCAAGTATCATTAGAGTAACCTGGAGGGGCTGGGCTGAGGAAGGTTGAAGATTATGGTCACTTCAAAGCAATGTGAACATAAGGGAACTTTAAGGGCAACTTATGCAGAGCTGTTAAATGATAAGGAAATCTCTCTTCTATCTCTTAAATCTTACATATACTTGATGTCTCAAGTAAAACCTGTCATTTGTTTTATTAGACTATGGCTTCCTGACTCATTTAGGCAAAGCTTCACTGTGGGCTGCTGCAGGAAAAGACGGTTGGTTCTCCCGCCTTCTCCTCTCCCACACTTGTACTGATGAGATGGCTGCACCAGCCATATCAGGGAGTCAGCTTCCATCCATGTTCTCCTGCACTAACCTTCAGGTATGCCAACATCTGATTCAGTCAGCTCTAAAGCTGTGAGACTGCTACTACCCATGTAGAGAAACAGCAGAGATGCTGGTTATATTTGTACAAATAACACTACGAGAATGTATTAGAAGTCATGTGAAGTTAGATACTTAATACTCTTGCAAAACCACTACATAATGCACGATCCAAAGCTTTGCACTTCTACACGTATAAACCATCCAAGCTCTCAGGAGATGCTATGAAGCAGTTACAGACTCTGTGTCTATTCCTGGCTTTCTTATGAAATGGTAATGAGACCTGGAGCATGATGGCCTGGTTCTGCTGATTTTCCTCCTCTTGAGTAATTTGGCCAAGCTCACTGTGTTTATAACTCTGCTCTGTGTTTTGCATCTAGCAGCAATAGGGAGTCTCTGAAATGACCTTGGAGATCTCCTTGCAAAATTACTGTGTAAGAGCATGAATCTTAGTGAGAATAGCTTTAAGTGGTCAAGGGAACATCATCTCTTCACAGAAACCACAGAATCAGAGAAAAAACTGAAGGTGACCTCAGTTAAGAAACTACTTTCCCACTGCAATTTTTGAAACAAAATTGTTATAAGAAAGACAAGAAGTTTATGACAGCTAGCTCCAAAAATGGACTGGATGTATACACTTTTTTTTTTATCTTCAGAGTTAAACAATCACTAACAATTACACTCACTGAGCATCAGGGAAGTTTCTCTTATGTGGTCTTTGGAGATGAAGTTCATGCCGGAAATAACTGATTTCTTTTCTTCCTCAAAACTAAGTAGTAAAGGAAGACGGAATTTGTTCTCTGACTTGCGTCAGTGTCATAAGACAGAATTTGACATAACAATCTAAGTATCAGAAAAGTAATAAAACTCATTAATTGGAATTTTTATTGTTATTATTTTATCTTTTATTCTTTGCCAGATCAAAACTGAGTAACATGAAAACAAGCAGAGCATATTCTAAATAAAATCAGAGCTCTGATGCATCTGGTCAGTTTTCATACTTTTTGATCAAAAAGAATAGCCTATACATGAAATTTAAAATCACTACAAATTTTATAATTATGCAAAACAGTAAGATTACAACACATGTTGACTTATGCAAATAACATGAATTAAAAGCATAGTTATTTTTATAATTGTTCTTAAAAACAAATGCTTTGCAAATTTAGAGATGATTTGAGGCTTTTCTTATTTATTTGTCCTATGTCATACAACAGGAACAGAAAATCTGAAAAATACTCCTAGTTTCAACACACCTATTATCCAAAATCTTTTCATTATTTGCACTTAGAAAATATTTACATTATACATGCCTGTAGGCACACTGTGTGTAAGGGTTGTATAGATCAAAGAGCTAGATTGTACAGATCAAAGAGCTAGGCTATTTTTGTGTTATTTACTGATGACCAAATCTGCTGTTGGAGCAAAACTTGAATAGACTGAATTAAATCAAGGACAGAATAAAATAGAGCTTAAACAACAGCTTCATAAACAGAGATTCCAGTTTTACACTTTACTAAGCATAAATGAGAGTTACCCACACAGTAGTCATAACATTTCCATATAAAATTACTTCCAAGCTAAAATGGGACTTTCAAAGCCAGCCACAGTATTTAATCACACATCATCTACTAACATTAAAATGAAGATATATAATAGACAGGAGGCATCTTTCACACAGACGGTGGTGACACAATGTTACAGGTTGCCCAAGGAGGTTTTGGCTCTGGGCAGCCTGGTCTAGTAGTTGGTGACCCTGCACATAGCAGGGGGGGTGAAACTAGATGATCATTGTCGTCCTTTTCAACCCAGACCATTCTATAACTGTGTGATCTGTATACTAAAGGGTCTTGCTCTATTCTAGGCTCAAAAATGAGAGTTTTTCCATTTGTTTTCATGTTCTGAAATCTCTTAAATAGGCTAAATATGTAAGCTGCTTTTAGAAAAGAGGAAAAATAATGACTAGACCAGCAAGGATAATTCAAATGAAACACGTATCTTACACACTTTTGACCATTCTGCAAATTATTTTTATTATTGCATATATACCACAATCCATAATTCAATTTAAAGCATTTTAGAGACCTAGCTCACAATCTAGAGTGTTGAAGCTTTTAGTCATAAATCAACGACATTTTCATTTTGGTCATTCAGTGATACTGTAATTCATACACTTTGAGCATTGACAAAGGCTGAAGAATTAGTGCTCTTGTAGCTTTTCACAATATGCTATCAAAGATACTCACTCTAGTTAATGGTCAGCAAACTCCTGAAGTAGAAAAGCAGCACGAGAAAAGCTGTATTACTAAATAAGCAAAACATTGGAAAGACTGGATATTTCCAAATACCTAGTTCATACTGAAAATAATTATAACTGATAAGAAATCATCAAAAATGAATAGAAATAATCAAAAGCAAAAATAATTGAGCACAAGGAGAGAGAATAACTGCACAGATGAACAGTTCATTATACTTTTTTTTTTTTTTTCATTAAGATGAAGTTAGCCATGGAACGTTTCACTTAGTTTCTTGAGCAAACCATCCAATTAACCACAAATAAGACACAGCTGCAGCAAAGTTAGCTGAAGGTGTGGAACAGAATTCACTCTAAGCCAAGCCTTCCAAAATTACTTTTTATTTCTAGGGTGGGAACATCTCTCATTTTCTCTCCCCACACAGTGTCTGCATGCTGTTTTGCTGCTTGCAAACCTCTGCTACAGAAAATATTGGTTGGTAAGTCGTGAATTTTATAAGTAACTTGATGTTCATACTTAGATCTTAACAAGTTTTTGTAATAAGATCCAAAGAGAAAATGAAAATAGAGTGTCCAGAATCGTAAGAATAAAATAATTACTTCACATGTCTAGTGATCTACTTTGTTATTTCTAAGTGTCTAACACTGACAGAAATAAAGACAGGAAGAAACTGTCTTTAAACAATTAAGAAATTTATGTCAGCATAGAAACACAGGGAAGCAAATGAAGAGCATTTGTGTAGAATATAATCCCACTTCCCATTTCCACGGTATTCAATCATATCTGCACCCATGCAAATGATAGCACTAACTTTATCACTTTAAATGGGTGTGCCTAAAAGTTGTTTAAATGCTATGTTCAAAACAATTCATAAGGGGTGAAAAAAATGTCATCCACCCAGGACCACCTAGTTCTGAAAGGAGTTAATTATTTTGGCAAGAACCTTTTGAACTGGAAAGCTTCCTAAGCGCTTTGAGATACCCAGGAGTCAGCTTCAGTGCAATTAGAAGAACCACTGCATGAAGTCCATGCACTAAGTCCACCATACAACCATCACTGTCCTTCAGAAGACTGAATATTATAGCCTACAGATTAGAGTGTTAACTAATGAGTGACAGATCTAGGTTAAATTTCCACCAGACAGGGTAATTCCAACTCACAGCAGCTGTGATCTGTTCCTATCGTACCTACCTCCTAATTACCACAAGAGGTACTTTCCCACTTATGACATCTTTATCATTAAATGGAACAATATGTGGGTACACCGGTATTTCTGACATTTACTTTTCAGAAGATTTCTGCATTTAAACTGGCAAGCCATTACTTTGAGGGGGAAAAAAAAAAAAAAAAAAAAGACGTTCAGCACGCAGGCATCAGAACGTTTATGTGTATCCTCGTCTTGCACATGCTCCTCCATCTGGGTACTCTGACTTCTGGGAAGTTCCGCAGTCAATATGTGAGTTTTCTTGAACAACCTTTTGGCAGTCCATTGAACAAAATGGAGCCTTTCTCCAGCCAAGTGAGTCACCCTGCTGGGGTGAGACAACTACAGTTCTCTGGATCACACACTAAATGCTTTGTTATTATTACAAAAAGCAGATACATACTTTTCTAGTGACTGATATAAATCTTCATTTTTTCAACAATGATGTAGTAGGGAGAATGATGACAAAAGTAAACAAAATTCATCCGGGAGCATCAATGCAACTTACTTTTATTCTGATTTAAACACCAGCTAGAGAAGGACAGTTACTTTTGCAGAGTAAGCTGTAGAGTATTTTAGACATGAAATATTTGAACATGTATTCAGTTACAAGACACAGAATACTTTTCCACAAAATTTTGACTAATGTCTAAAATACGCAATATAAATGTATTTCACAGTGTAAAGAGGAAGGTAAGTAATGAGTCAGTGTTACAAATGTATGCAAATACTGATGCCCCCTACATTCAGATGAACTGAACAGGCAACATGCTTTCACAGTTATTTCATCTGTCTAATATCCTATATTTGAATTTCCACAGATTTTGCAACCATTAAACTCCTTCCCCTAACCTTTGCATGATTGTTTGCTTTCCAGGGAGTGACTTCTGGAATGCTTAATGACAACCGACAAGACCAGAATCTGTGGTCCATGTGGTGGCAGAATGTCGAGGTAGCACTTGCTGGACTCTACTAGTCACATGCAAAAACAAAAAGCCATTTGCTGTACCCAGATGCTTACAAACCATGTTCCTTTCTAAGTTACACTGTTAATGAATCAGAAATCACAATTCAGGTCAAGGGACAAAAATAGTTCTAAAACTTCTAAATGCTAGTGTAGAACTACTTTTTGTTCACTATCTAGTATCTTCATCCAGGAAGATAAACTTTTCCCAAGTTCTGCACAGTTTTGCACATTTTTTTCATGAGATAGACATATTTAAGCTACATGGTCTTACTCTGCTGAGAAAATGATGAATGATGTCAACTTCGTTTCCTGCAACCTCAGGTCTATTGCTATCGCCCCCTATCCCTTCCAGCTCTCCTTGACAGATGTAGAAGCAGCAGGCAACTCCAGTCAATATGCTACTATTGCACTTAGTAAGGTACTGTCCTGCTGTGCTTTGGTTTGTGTGATTCAACTGGAACTGAGATGGACATTATGAGTAAGAAGAAGTGTACATTGTTACAGAGTTTCCACTGAAAATCAATTTAATCCAAGTATTTTGTAATTACATTTGTTAGACTATTAGATAGTGCTTTTAATGTGTAATCTATTCATTTCCTATCCCTGTAAGGATACCACTGTAAAATATTTCAGTTCCAAAAACGTTGGCTTTAGTTCTTAAAAAGTATTATCTGTTCCATAACAAATTTTGTCCACTCTTTAATCTCACTTGACAATCAGGGATTCTGGCAGTTCCCTTGCATCCTAAATCTGTCCTGGATGACAGCCATTTTGTTTAGTTCTCAAACACTAGGAAGTGAATTTACCAAGAGACAGGTAATGATAAATGCATGTTGCCTCTGAAGCTTATGTTAACAGTGTCCATATAAATATTTACTGATTTCCATCCATCAGATGGCATTCTAGTTCTGCCAAGAACCAGGAGTTCTATAGACAAGAAAGCTTAAAAGGGAAGAAAGGATTTAAAAAAAAAAAAAAAAGTATTTTGTAAGAAATCTTCCTTTTAAGTCAAAATCAGAGATTAATAGGAGTCCACGGGTGGTACATACAGCACATAAGGCCATATTAGGCCTCAACTACCAGCAAGAGAATTTTCTTTCTTCCCTGTGAATTTCCATTACATTCATCACTGATCAGTATTGAAATATGAAAGTTTTCTGGCCCACTGAAGGGTAATAAGAACAAATATTTATTTGTTATGTTAAAGAGGGAAGACACTGGGATCCAAAATACTTGCAAAATCCAAACAGAAATAACAGAAGACTCAACAAAACCTCCCACAAACTTAAAATAGGAAATTGGGTTTTTTGCTTTTTTTTATTCCTTGGAAAAATAACGAGTTTTCCAGCATAAATCCACAGGCATTATTAAGTAATCTACAAGGTAAGCAAAGTAAAATACAAGATTTTCTTGACATGGAGGACAAGATACACACAGGGGTGAATGATGTGATTTTCTCAAAGAATTAAAATACCTAATTAAAGGTTGCTTTTAAAATCTATTTAAAAAAAAATCCACTGTCTTGAATATTCTATGGAATTATAATGAAAATACACACAAGACAATCTCTTTTAACCTTAGACTTTCAAGCTCCGGTAAAGTAAGTGAAAGAAGAGTTGTTGCAGACATTTTCCACAGGATCTTTAATTCTTACCCTCTGCTACAAAGTGGAATGAATTTGGATTGGGGTAACTACTACAAGAGTAGTAGTTCAAGAACACAGAAAATATTAACGATTTTGAAACTTGGCATAACATGATATTCATGTAGATGATTAAAATGTCTCTATCCTCCCTAGCAGCTGATTTGTTGTATCAGGTAAAACAGATCACATGTATTTTGTGCACACAAACTGCTAGAAATTGAAGTGAACTACAAATTTGAAGGATGGGAACTTGCGAAAAGTGAAAATTAGGAACAAAAAATATTCTTACACAAACTTAATAGTTCTCGAAATAATAATTGTTCAACACAGACAGAAAACTAGATGCTAATACAGTTAAGAATGTGTGTTTGATCCACCTATCTTAATTGTACTACTTCCTTACAATTACAAGCCTAAATGTGATTAAAGAACACTGTTTGGGTCTCCTGGATATGCTAACACTAGAATAAGCTTTGACAGCTCTGAAGAATGATATTTTGTCACATCAGTATGGTACTATGCATCATGAGACTGTTAGCTTCCTGACTTTTTTACAGCTGTCTACACTGGTGGCCTACAAGAGCACTCAGGATAAGGTGAGAAACACTGTTTGCATAAATTATATGGTTCTTATCATTCGACTGAGCTCCAGCAGCTTTCCTCAGTCCTGAC
The DNA here is from genome assembly GCF_016699485.2 of Gallus gallus. Lineage (NCBI taxonomy): Eukaryota > Metazoa > Chordata > Aves > Galliformes > Phasianidae > Gallus > Gallus gallus. Next base: position 43,069,793 of record NC_052532.1, read on the forward strand.
TTAGAGAAGATCTTGTGACCAACTTCAGGCAGATATGTCCAGTTTGCAGTCCACCCCGTTAGCCCAGGCAAATCATAACTATAAGTGATCTGTATTCCAAGATACAGAGATAGATCTAGACAGTCCTCCTCAACAGGTAATCAAACAAACAAACAAACAAAAAAACTCCTGGAGTGTAATAGCCCCATGGCAGCTGTCAGCTATCAAAATCACAGTGTGCTTCAGGTAACTCCTGGGATAGGCACTACTCTAGCAGAATGCTGTGATGCCTCATTCATTTGATATCACAGCCAGCTGACATTTGTAATCAAATCATGGAAGGGACCCACAAGGGTCATCAATTCCAGCTCCTGGCTGCACACAGGACCACTCAAAATTCAAACTCTTCTTCAACTCCAGCAAGCTTGGTGCCCTGCAGAACTTGTTCCAGTGACTGAAGGGCCCTTTCCTTACTTCCAACCTGAATTTTCCTTGATACATCTCCATCTCCAAGTCCTGCCACCATCACCAGAATGCAGAGCTTAGTGCTGTCCCTCTTCTCCCCTCGTAAGGAAGTATATGCTGCCACGGGACCTTCTAGTGGCTTTTAGAGCTAGATTACAGAGACAATATTTAAAATAAATTAATAAATAAATAAACCAGACTCTTAGAAAACAAACCAGAAACTCACTTCCTCTAACCTTCTCAAAGGTCACAAATGTATTGATTTATTCTGCATAGTGCCTTAGTTTCACAGGCTCTTCTCTCCAGCACATGTAAATAGAGGATTATGCTACCTCTCACAGAGCATTGTTGCTGCAATTGCAGTATCCAGTCAGGTGATTACTTATGATGAAGAGCTAACAACTTAAAATCAACACTTTATGTCACATAACTTTTAAATGGGATTGTTCCTTGTTAGTCAGAACAGTTTCTTCAATTGATAAATAGCAGCTGACGTAAAATATACTGCTAATTTACTCTCACAAAAGCTAGCTTCTTTGGATATATTCCAGGCAATAGCACTTGCAACACCTTAAAAAGGCCTGGAAAAGAAAATTTCTGTGCACCAGAATTGAGTGTTCACTTTGATCCACCAAAGATTTAGTTGCTAACATTTATGTCATGGAAAAATGTTGGTGAGGAAGTTGAACTTGCATTTAGAAGAGATCTTTTTATTAAAAAAAAAAAAAAGTCATATTTGGACAAACCTGTGGTAAAATGTTCCAACAGCAATTACAACTTTGACCAAAAAAAAGAAAAAAGTCATTCTAAATGCAAAATATACTTTAACTAATACTTCCCTAAACCCACATGATTACCTTGGAGAACATAACAAGGCTGAAAAGTATTCTTCTCACAACATTCTACCACAGGATGAAGGAGTACCATTAACAAATCTCAGCTGTAGGAACTGGGCTCGGGTCATGTTCTTCCATAATGAAACTTTAGTTTCTACTCTTCACTATTTATTTTTTTTTAATTTTTAATCAATAAATTTACCATAATGCCCATTTTTGATGTGCTTATACTGTTCATGATTTAGAAAAATGGTCTTATGGATTCTACAGTCTTTTACAATCATCTTGAGTACATGACATCACGTTACACCAATAAAAGACATGGCATGTTCCCTATGTGAATACTAAGAGGAAAATTTAACGTAGTAACATATATTAGATATTATATGAGTTTTAAGACAAATAAATAACTCTTTCCACACCATGTCCCATTTGCAACAAATCACCTGTTGTTAGAAACTGAAGTAAGCCTGTAGTCCCATAATCAGCCACTGCAGACATTTAAACAGTAATCTACAGCAATTTTATTATTATTATTACTTATTTTTTATTATTATTATTTTACAAAAACTGCAGGAGGTCTCTGGAAGATAATTTTTTAGAAGGAAAAATTCAAAGCCCCTACAGGCAACCCATTTAAAAGCCAGTATACTAAAAATCAACAAATGTGAAAAATGAAAGCAGCATCATTTGGCTTTGCTGCTGAGTTTCTAAAACTATCAGAAGAGGCAGTAAAAACCCTGAGGACTTTGAACATGTTGAATTTATTTGTCACAACAAAAATCCTATTGTTCTTTTCTCATTTACGTAGTGCTTCTTGATATGGCAGTTAGCTAAACAGAAGGTCTGTCAAGATACCACCCAGGGAAATATCTAAGTTTAAACTTTATCATTCAAAAACTTGGAACATATGATTCCACAGTTGTCAAAATTCATCAAATGAAGATTCAATGAGCCTGTCAGAAATGCCATTGCCAGGCTTATGCTCTCCCTGGACCTATTTAAAACTATCCATTTTCAAGTTTCCAGTAGATCTTGGTTTTGTGCTTCTTCCTATCACTGTATCCGACAAACTGAGCTGTATTCATTAGTAATGTTCCAAGAAATGTTTATGAGGTTCTTGCAAATTTATCTCAGCTGTTTCCAAATAAAAATTGAGAAAAACAAAACCAGAAAGTCATCTTCTGGATGGAGAAAAATAATAATAATAATAAATAAAAAACTTATTTTACTTCAGATCTTGATTTCAACTCAAATCTCTCTTAGTTATTCATAAAAGCTACCCAGTAAATAATTCTATTTTGAAAAAATACATTAAGCTCTTACACAGCTTTTTATTACCTGCATAACTTTAATCAGATGCTTTTCTATGCATAATCAAAACCATATTGAACGATTTAGCTTTAAGGTAATGATCTGTGAAAGAATAGCACAACCTTACATCTACACTGCTATTAGAATACAAGGACATTAAGTACATATCTTTCATGAAAAGAATATTTACCCCAAGTACTACACCAATGGATGAGATTAATCTCAAATGCCTTGAAGTTACAGCTTGTGTGACTGTAGACAACTGACACATCAAATTAGAAACTAATCTTCAAAACATTTAAGTATGCTTGTAAGACAGTTTAAGTACTGGGAAGGCAATAAGCCATTTACCTCAGCAAGCTGGAATTACAAATACATTATGCCCTGTCTTAAAGCCATTAACTTGGACATTAGTAAGATCAATTGCACTTTTTTTCTTTTTTTTTTTTTCAATCTAAATTGAAAACACTTCCATATGTCAAAAATATCTAAGTCATTATTTCTCCAAATGCACATTTTCTTATCACAGAAAATGATCAACAATTCCTTTTTCAAGGTTTATTAAAATGTATTGAGCCACTGTTCATTTTAAAAGTTCATTCTTACATTATTTCCATGAGACATGTTTGTTTCACAGAAAGAAAATTTCCAAAATGGCCCCTTTAGGAATTTGAAGCACTGTATAAAATCACCTCAGAATAATGTAAATTGAAAATGGCAAAAAGTGAGGGGATGGGATTGATCAATTTTTTTTTTCTGTAATGTGAGAAGCCAGTGACTGCAGCATTGCAAAAAAAAAAAAAAAAAAAAAACCTCAAGTGTATTTTCATTTCCTCTTTAATATGAAAAAGTGGAGGAAATACTTTGTAATATTTCCTGTTGATTTAAGTATTTCTCCTGTTGATTATGAAATACTGTACATTCATGTATTTTTCAGGGATGCTCAGTGAAAACTCAACCATCTTTCAGTAGCTAAGATCTATGCAATATTTCAGCACTGCATTAAATTTTACAAGTTCTAACCATTCATAGTCACATGCTGAAAGAAAATCTTTCAGTATAAATGTCTCAGTTGTCATTACTTCAGTAAGTAATTGGAGTTCAGTTACAATATATTCCAAAGGGTTTTCCTTTTCCCAAAACTACAGACTGAATTGTTACAGATGGTAATTTTGGCAGATGGTTTTATATGAAACTGAGTTTAAAATTAGGCCAAATCTGACTTGTACAATTAAAGCAATGAAGATTTGGAAACTAAGAAGTGTCAGATTTGCGAACAATCAGTCTTGCGGCCACAGGGAATAAATTTTAAAAAATGATAATAATAATAATAAAAATCGTTCACAGTTACAGAATATATTGTGTGTATGAGAAATATCTTCCTAACTGCATGTATTAGAATATATAAAACTTTTATAGTCACAGTGTAAACTAACGTAACCACATCTTTTAACCTACTTCAGCGTATAACGTTTTTAATTGAGTGGGGGATAATGAGATGGTTTGAAGCAATCCAACAGCTCTGCCCTGTTGCTGTAAGAGGGCCGTAAGCATTTTCTTTTCTATAGCTTCCCTTGCTCTGACATTCATCTGACCCTTCACCATGTCAGTAAATTCAGAGTGAGTGACTGGCCAATTCAACTCAGAGACAGAAAACTAATCCCTGAGGAATGAATGGAGGCATAAAAGAGATGTGCAAGGATGAGAAGACTGGAACTACTCCTTTTGTTACTAGTGACCTTTTGGACTGACTTTTATCAAGCTGCACTTCAAGCTACATTATATCTGCCATCAAAAAGCTTTCCAGACTGGCAATTAAGTGCGAAGGTAGCATTGCCTGTTTTAGCATCTTCTGACTTTCCACTGTATTAAGTACTTCTTTGCTTCAGCAATCACTGTCCACAACTTCTTGCATATTACTCTTCGTAGACAGCTCTCTCGGTAGTTTCTTGCCCTCAGCTTTCCCTTTATATGTTTATATGCATTGTTTCCATATAATGTTTTTGTCCATTTTAGGACTACCATTTCAGTACTATTGTTTTTTTCCATTGCACAACCAGGATTTTGTTTAAGGTGGTTGACTCTTACCATCATAAAAACATTATGCTTCTTATTTTTTTCTTTCTGCTTTCATTACACTCCAGTATCTTGGTCGATTTGTTCTACAACAGGTACAATAGAGAGAATTTTCATCTTTTTTTTTTTTTTTCTGATCAAGTATAGCTACAAGTACATTAGGAGAGAGCTTGCAAGTATTTTTTGCAACTAATGAAAACTACTGTTACTAATGTTGTTACTGTTATTTCAAAAATATTCTTTCCAAAATGCATCCCCCTTACACTTCAACACAATGAACTCCACTTGCCATCATGCCATCTGTTCTTCTACTTTCTCTAAACCTTTTAAAAGTTCCTCAGAATCTCTTTTAGTATCAATTAACCTGAGTAATTTATGTAGTCTGCACATGTTGTCATCAATCTGTGAACCCTTCTTCCAGATTGAACAATGTGAGGCTGCAAACAATTAAAGAACATTACCTCTTAAATTTTTGCCCCGTCATAAATTAACAATACACTTTGGTTTCTGTCCTTATATGATTTTTTTTTTCCTCAGAGTGTTATGATCAGAGAGACACAATATGGGGCTAGTTAGTTTCTCTTCTTAGACCTTTTCTTGGGGAGAAAATCTAAGTAATTTGCTTCAGTGCTTTCTCATTATTCACCTATTTTGAAACACAATGAACCGTAGTACATTAAAATCTTTTCTTTTACAAGAGCTATGATTTTCTATTCCTTTTATTGAGCTCTTAATATAGAGTTCCTACCTTCTTCCTATTGACTGATTTAAATACACATCTTCTGACAACACAACAATAGAGTCAAGCTGTTAAGAAAAAATCTTTTTTAAGCTCTGGACATATTCATTAACTCTGAAGAAATGAAAAAAATGAGTAAATGTGTTAAGACTTTTTGTATATTTAAGAAAATTGAGGAAAAAACAGGATCACTGATTTGTACCATTTTATGAACATCTTGCCTTTACTGCAAAATTAACACAAATTGTAAGTTATAGCCTGACCCAAATGCTAGAGCCTTCCACATAAACCATAACTAATATTCAAGTGGTTTGGTGGGTTTGGGTTTTGTGTGTATGTCTGGTTTTCTTGGGGGTGTTTCTTGGCTTTGTTTCATATAGTGAGACAGGTGAAGGGACACTGGGGCAGAAATTACATTGTATAGTCTAACTGCTAAACCTACAAGTCTCCTATGTTTCAAAGCAGACCAGACACATTTTTATGATATATATCAGTGTGAAGGTAGAACCTCTCCATTTAGAGCAAAGAGACACAATATATATACCAAATAACTTCACTGTCATAGAATTGTGACTACAGAATTAATATGAATGCCATTCAGTGATTGCCTCAATGTTTTTATCTGAGCTATGCTAACAAGAAAGAACTACAAATACCCAGGCAGAAACCAGAAGCTTCACTTGAAATTTTCCTTAAGAATTGCAAAACCTGTACAGGAAAACACACAAAATAACAGTTTGAGTAAGTCAGTCTGTGGCTTGGTAGGACTATGGTGATGCATACATGCCTGGAGGAAAAATAATCTGAGAAAAAAAGAACTTGTTACATCTCTACAATTTTGGAGAAATATAAATGCCTATGCTTTCAACATGCAATTAACATTAATTTTAATACATAATTAAGACATCAGTAACACAAACCTTTGAATTTAACATGTAACTGATGAAATTGGGGTCTCCTCACAACATTTGCAATGATGGAACACAATAGCTATTTAATTTTAGTGATGATTTTCAGAGGGGTTGCAGTTGTCTGGTGAGTTTACTTGTTATAGAGCTTTACGCTATATCAAAATCATTCATGGGAATTAGAGAGAACCACATTCAATAGTAAAATGATTCTGATACACATTTGGCTGCAACCTCCTACAGACGTTCTCATAGGAAAACTCGTGCAAATATTGAAATGATCTAATATGATGCTTTATATCATTTATATACCTAATTCTCAGAGGTTTCCTAGAACTGCTCTTTTGAAAGAACAGACATCAATTTACCTCATCTATTACAAAATTTCATTAGCTTCTATAAATAATCCTACAGAAAAGATCTCATCATTGAGATTATTGATATCTTTTCAGAATATAATTTCTACAATTCCTATACTCTAAAATTCCAGGGTAAGTCTTGAGTTAGGTGTTTTCATAAGTGATGATGAAGTTTCCCAGCAAGTATACTTAAGCGATACTTGTCAACATGGACAAGAAAAAAATTCTTCACAGTTTTGCAGGAATTGAGCCACTTACTTTGAAATAAGTGATAGAGCCTACATATTAAGAAAAGGAACCTGTCACAGTAAATAAAGACAAAAAGCACATAATAGTTTGGCTACTAGCACTTCAAATAGATACAATTCAACAGAAACTGAAATAACATTCTTGGTACAAAGTGCAAGGGACTTGTTTCAATATAAATCAACCAGTAGGCTACAATCAAATTAAATTTACATATGTAAATTGACCATTCGTAGATGTCTGCAAATTTCTATTGCAGCGTGAAATGACTAAAAGTACTGCAATCATTTCCAACAAGTCTCTAGTTAATAGCTAAAATCCACATGTGAGAAGAGATTGTTTTAAATAATATGCTGTTGAAAAAAAAAAGTGAAGAAAAAGAAAAGAAAGAAATTGACTCCAGTTGATTTAAATGTCAAATTAAAACACTAAATCAGTTTTTTTCCCTATATTGTTACATAATAAAGCTAAGAAATAGAGCAGAAAGGGATAACAAATATGTTTACAGGAAATTCCTTTGATGTCAGTAAATACATGACTCTTCCAAAAAAAAAAAAAAAGCACAGATCTTCTTAATATGTTAAGGAAATGTTTGAAGTAATGGAGTAAGAAGTAGTGTCGCTTCTAGAAGCAGCAGATCAGTATTTCATGCAGCTCTTCATAACTGGTTAGGTTACAAGTATGTGTGTGATTGTATAAATACATATTGGACAGAACAGGGAATTCATTCTAATGCAGAGATCCTTAATTTTTATAGACAAAATGAAATCCAGTAAAAAGAGACTATTTGAAAGATTAATATTTGAAGTGGGCCTCAGAAAGCTGATAGGATATAAAAATGACTACTTGACAAGACTGCTAGGAACCTGTAGAAAACTTTTACTAGAGATGAAGCATAGAGTGAGTGGAAAGAGACAGAGCAGTCAAAGAGAAAACTTCTGGATTTTGGATTCCAGAAGTGCAGAACTTTTACGTTAAGTTCTTAACATAGCTTAACACTGTGTAACTTAGATGCAACAGAGGCCAGGAAAAGTTCCTGAAGATATTAGGATAACATGGTTCTCTGTCTGAATGGAGAGAGAGAAGCTGCAATATTACCATTGTGATAATACTGCGATGACAGAATAATAATTCCAGAAATTTTGGTAGCATATGTGGAAGGGGCAAATTGTTTTTCCATCTGTGGCAGAAAAGAATTGTCAGGGGATTATGTACACCACCTTGTTTGGGAATGTAATCTAGTTCTCCTTGAATTTTAGAAGACAAGTTTTTCACTGATTTTGGTAGCATGAAAAGAGCTGTCCCACTTTACACTATTAAAGGAAAAAATATTGAAGAAATGTATCAAAACAGTTTGGGGCAGAGTATGCTCATGGCCAGAATTTTTAAAGGACACGGATTTAGAGACTGCATGGCACATCTAGGGCACATTCTTTTCCAGGGATTATAATAAAGAAGATCAAAGCAGTTTCAGTGACAGCATTTAAACTTACGGTTTATAAATAAGTTTCATATTTCCTTGAAAATAAAGAATATAATACACATCAGAGCTATTTAAACTTGCATCAAGTACAACACTGATAGTTTTTGCCATTAGAATGGAAATGCAATCCACACACTGCTGAAACACTGTAATTTCAAAAAGACAGCAATTACAAATATTGGAGATCTTTTTACCCTTTTAAAATAACCACCAAAAAGTTTTGTTTGTCCAAGAACATATTTTTTAATCCAAATGAAAGAGGGTGCCAAGCAGTTGTTATACAAGCTTCCTAAATTCATTTGGCTGACTAATGTTCCTATTCCTGCATGCTTCAGTGTTGTACAAGAAAAACAAATTTCAAGAACAATCGACGTGTAGATCCATATCAGTTTAAAGACATAATGCTTAATATTGTCTGCCTAACATTTAATGCAAGAGACAAATTTTGATGAGTTCACTTAATTAGCTAACAAATAGAGGCTGGAAATTTGAGGTCTGGATCTTAGGATTTGTTTACCATAAACCGTTAGCATGTGCACATTTTAACCTCTCTAAACTTCTAGGCATTTCTTTTAAATAGTGAAGTACTTTGCATACATGCAGCATATTGTTAAATTAAATCTATCATGCCTTGTCCTCAACTAAGTCCCCACTGCCTTACTTCTGTCCATTATTTCAGCTTAACTAAAAATGTCAGCATCCTGACAATCTACTCCCATTTTATATGCAATTATGAAATCTCTATGAAAAGAGAGGAATTTTTTAGATCAGCGTGAAATGGAGGAAGAAAACCACCCAATTCCATGCGCAGCCTAAAACTTCCAGATTTACATGTACATTTTAAAACAATGAGCTTTGTACATAAATGCATGACTCTGAGTTTTCAGAATATGCTGTACATATTGCAAGTTCATTCTTTTGTAAAGAGCAATTCTTACACAGACAGTTGCTGTATGATTCGCACAGGGTTCATTTTCTGTTTTAGGTGGAAATATGTTGTCAGGACATGCAAAAATCAGTTTTACAATCTGGCTTACGCTGCCAGAAAAAAAAAAATTCAAAAGCAATTAGAGTGCTAGCAAAGAGACTTATGAATCCATCAGAGATAATGCATGACACTGCGAACAAAAATGGAAGACATGTTGGTTTGCTGCTACCTAACAAGTAGAATGTAGCAAAGAAAAATTTATACTATTTTTTTCTCATCCTTCTACATTGAAACAGAATATATTTATTTTTCAGACCCCTTTTTGAAAGGGTAAACAAATTATTAATTTCTTCCTCAGAAAATGAAGAACTAACTTTATCTGTCACTGAATTCCATTTTCCATAATCAAGAACGAAAGCATACAAAGAAAAAGCTATAGGTCCACTTAACAAAAACTTTTTAAGATTAGCCAGTGTAGAACTCAGACAAAGCTTTATTTTGAGCAGGTTCTGTTGTGTTAAAACACTCATTTATCCTTTGAATTTCTCCTGTAGTAAAGTATGGTGTGAATTCACACACAGGTTACGTCTCTACTGTAAAATAAATACACATTTATTTCCGAATAAATTATTGTAGGCTGAACCTGAACATTCCCCAGGTTCATCTGTACCCACATTACATGCAGAATTTCAAATATCTTAAGCAGAAGATGTTCACAGCACCCTTAGACCTACACTGCAAGTAAGTTTGTGCTCTAACTGACATCCAGATAATATATGTAAATAAAATATGTACAGCTGCTTGTGTATAGTGCAAGCTCCCCTGCGTGTATGATTATGTGGGTTAAATGGGGTGAGATACTTGTAATTGCTAAAAGTTGGGAAGGTGTCCAAGTGGGGGGAAAAAAAAAAAAAAAAAGATGTTATTCATTTTGGAGGAAAGACTATCACTGCATGTGATCCTGCTCACATCAAGTAGAGAGATCCAAGATCCCAGCCAAAGCAAATGAGGGGTTTTGGTCACATCATACAATAAATAGACTACACATGTAAGGTAATTCTTAAGCTGTACTTAGGGTTCTTCTAAAAACTATTTTAGATACTTCAAAGAGGAGATGGTAGAGAAGACTGGATTAAATTTTTCTGTGTGCTAAGCTGTCAGTGAACTGAAGTCCATGGAGCTCAGCAGCAGGATGAATGAAAAGCAGCATACCAGCTGAAAACTAGATGAGAATTTATTGTCTCTGTGACAGTTAACATGAAGGCTAGGTCCAGGCACGGGGATGGCCACCCCTAGAAACACCAAGTAACACAAAAAGATAGAATTGACAACTGATGTTTACAGACTTTGATTTGCAGACTCCTAAATCTTTCTTATTGGAGGTTTAGAGGCCGGCATAATTCACAAACTGTGAATTTAGACTTATGGCCTAAAAAGTAATCCGCCCTACATTCCTTGTTCATCTGTCAGCCATCTTCAAGACTGAACAAATAAACCTAGCAGCTCACTTAATTTGGTCTTAAAGTATGACTTAACCCATCAGAGTTAAAATCTTCATTTCATGGACTAGTCCACATTTGGGGCAAAACGTAACTTACACTTCATATTCAGAGTCTGAACTTTTTTCTTTTTCTCCTCCTCCGGCACAGTGCATAACTGCTTATACAAAGTAGAACAGCTTCAACAAGACAGACTGGATAGTTAGACCCACCTTACAGACTTGAGCTCCTACCCAAGAAAAGATTTGAACCAGGGTCCGTCTCACTCCAGTAAGTGTGTTCAGGTAAATTCTTTTAGATTAGCCTTTTTCTGTCTGGATTGAATCAAAACTGCTCACAAACCCAGAGTTAATCTCTGTAGAACTCATATTCATCCTCCTGGGACAGTCCATACTAAACGTAGACCAGCAATTTATGCTGCAGTTCAGCTCTGCCTAAGCTCCAAGGCTGCCAAGATGCACCTCTGACTGATTTCCCTCTCTGCTGCCCAAAACCAGTGGGAAGCCAGTATGGGTAAGGGAATTCCAAGATACCACCTGTTACCAAGAAAATCTTCAGTAGAATATTAATAGCATGTGAATGACTCTTAGACCAGCACTGAACCACAGACGGGAGAAGAGGCAGCTCCTGAGGCTTGGGCTAAATATGACTTTGAGGGTAATTCCTGAACCTGACGTTCTCCATCCATTAAGTTTTGCAGCAACAAAGATAGGAGAAAAAAAAAAAAAAAAACACCACCACATAAAATACAGCCATTCCAACATACTTACAGGTGCTCCTTAACAGTAGTGAAGATGTAGGTCTATCAGGACTGCAGTAAACCTGATTGAGAGATCCCTTCAGGAGCTCTGATCATTGTGAGAGCACTGAACTGGGCCTGCAAGGCCTTTCTGCAGCCCCTCAGCCTGCACCACCTTGTCTCATGTCTAGTGTGGTTTCAAATGTTAATAGAATATCTGGAAGCTCAGGACTTAGCCTCTTTGCAAACCAGTGTACAAGCCACGGTACTAGGAGTGAGTACCACAAGGGCCTCCACTAGGGAATACCAACAGTAACGTCATTAACTTGATGCTATTTTTACCTTGCAACTAAACTTAAGTCTGCTCTGCACAGCAACAGCACAAGAATATGTATAAAGAAGAAAACTCCTAAACAGATTAAAATGGTTATCCCATCCATCTACCTAGCATGATTTGAACATTGTTTAAACAGAAAAAAAAAAACAATGTATAATTTAGAGATTAGATAACAATATAAAATTAGAGGATCATTTATTTCCTGCATTATTTTGATCCAAAGTTGTCATTAATCCGAACTCCTTAGCTGGCTTTTATTTAGACATACAGAAGAAACAATGTCTTCATTAGCGTACCTACTTTCACTAACTAAAGTTATTATGCATGCTATTGATTTTAATCAAATAAAATACCTAACACTACTTTTTCTTTTTAACTGTACCATATTTTCAGTTTTCAGTCTCATGCTAATAAACCTCTGATACTATTTACAATTGCAAAGAACTAAAAACATGCAGCAAAGAAACCTATATTTCATGGCCTTCCAGCAGTCACTCATTTCAGCACTGATAATACTTCAGAACATTGCATTTGTAAATTTCTATATGAAACAATGCACAGTGCAAACAATGGGCAATCCACCAAAACAAGGAGGAACACTAACTGCTCTCCACTCACCTTACATTGGTCCATCTCCTTTTTCCACAAGCACACAGGAAAGAGAAACAAGGATTTGCAACGTGTTTATAAGGCTGATGAGTTTCAGGGTTGGCATACCAAAGACCAGGGAGAGAACAAATGCTTTCGTTTTCATCTGTCAGCTCCCACACCACTCAAATGGAATTACGTAGGGAGATTTTTCTTGCCTTGCTTCAAATAAATGGGTGTTGTGTTTATATACTGCATACTGAGCATTGCCCACTCTAAGCCAAGGGCTGTGCCTTGCCAACTCTTAACTTGCGTACAATATGGCGATTACATGAGCCAGCATACCATTAAGTCGCATAACAAAATTTGGAGAATGACACTGTCAGCTAGCAGAGCTGTACCTGAATGCCTGAAATTTTTTGCACAAAAGGAGAAATTGTATTTTTGTGCAATGGCAGAAGCGAGTCAGGAACAGACTGGGCTAGAGGCCTCAGTCTAAACTACAAAGCCAAGTGCCGTATAGTTCACAGGGATAAAAGCTAGCAGACACATGATGCAAGAAAGCAAAGGAAAAAGAAACAAACCACCAAATACCTCACAAAATATTCCCCTAGCTTTGAGTCTTACAGGTTATCAGCTGTTAATTCTCCAGATCATGAATCATGGAGAATAAACCATCCAAGATGTCCTCTCCAGCTGCTGTATCCACAAAACGGCCTCCCGTAAACAGAAAGAAAACCAGGGAAAAGGGGAAAGAGCCTATACATAGTCCATTACTCAAAGTGAATAGCACAACACATTCCTGGCTCCAGCAAGCTTCTTTACCTATCTAATGAGCAGTAGATCTATGCCTACCGTGAGCTGCTAGTGCCTTATAGTGCCTCGTGTTCATTTTCTTACAGAATGAGCAAGAAAGATTGGAGATCAGAGCTTATACTTTCCACTAAAACAATGTTTCTGTAAGCTTGCACAAATTAATCAATATCTGCTTTGCATTTCTAGCCTGCCAATATCAGACAGGAACAGGCAATTTGCATATTAACACTTTCAGGTACTGTTTTATAATAATCGCTACAGAGGCTCCCAGTTCCTTGACACAAATATACTCCGAACAGGACAACTTCAGGAGGTCATTTAACTACTGGAATAGCACACACATTCAGAGGTAAAAAGCTGAGCTCAGACCTAAGGCTCTTCTAATACTGAGGTTTCTGAGAGGTTGTGCATCTAACCCACAGCTAAAGATCAAGTGCCCAAACCAAATATCAAGCAGTTTGTAACAACAAAAGCTGCCTGAGTTAGCCCCATGCTTGACCCCTCCTTGCAGCATATTTCTCAGTAACTTAATCTTATTTAGATTGTCTTCAAGTAAAACAAAGAACAGGGAAATCAGAAACCTGCTACATGTTTTCACAAGATTGTATCACAGCAGCTTCCGTCACCTTTTTTTATTCCAAACATAAAAAGCTATCTGCACATCAGTGGTATTTTATGTGCTGCAACACTGGCATGTATAATGACAAACTCACTTCCAATAATAGTTTTAATTACTAAATATATACCCTGCAAATCCTCTCATAGAAGTAATCCTTCAATAAGATTAATTCATGGAAACAGTTCATTGAAAAAGGATTTGTATGACTGGACCCTAAATGTTTAATCATATTTCTAAGAGTATCACAACATATATATATATATATATATATATATATATATATATATACACACACATATATATATATACACACACATATATATATATACACACATATACACACATATCTCAAGGAGATGCTGGTATATTTAGATCAAAGGTTTATATACTTAAATGGTACAGTTTCAGAAGTAATTCCTTCTAGGACTAACTCTGCTGGGGAACATGCTTCTGCAGTTCCCCATGTCTATCAGGCTGAGACTGGTGTAAATAAACTGATCAACCTATTCACTTCTAGTGTTCAGCACGACTCCCCTCTTTCAACACTTCATCTGCACTGATATGTGACTCAGTGGCTCTTACAGCTACGCTATTTACATATTGTGCCCATAAAACACAACTTTAAACATCAAATCCTCAATTTATTTCAAGCACTACCCAGATATTGCTATTTTCTAGGCTCAATAAGGTAGCAGTGCTTACTTTCTCTTACTTTCTCTAAGTGAAATGCAGAATTTTTGTTAAGAAATGTTAACTTCTTTTCTTGCTTTCCAATCCTATTCTCTTCTCTATGACAGCTATCAGTCCAGACAATGGGAAAAGTAGCTACAGGAAAGCATAAAGATTAAAGTTCACTTTAATATGCTGAGTGCCACAATGTGCTTAAGTCCTTCTCCTTGCATCCACACCACTTGCTCTCTCTTTACACAAGGACCTTCAAGGTTTAAATTAAAAGTCTTCCTTGAAGTATCTCCTGTTCTGATCCCCTGGAATGATTAATGGTTTGGTATCATGTTTGTTTGCTAGTCCTTAAAACGAAAGAAATGATCCATTGGAAAGCTAAGAGTCTGTTAGTGTCTCCAAAAAGTAGGAAGCGTAACTGCTTGAAGGCTGACAGATGCTTCACCCCCATGACAAGAAGTTGTTCCAGTACTCTGCTGGTTTTAGAAGTTTACAGTTCATAGGAAATGAAACGCTTGACTGCTTGCACTTGTAAATCCCTGCTTGACTGCTGAACAGCTTTTTCCTTCTCTGAAGAAACAGCCCAGCACACATTTCTGTGGGCTGTGATAACATCTTACAACTTCGCTGCTATCTACTCCAGTATCAACTGAATGCATACAACTCTGCACACACATCTCTTACACTACAGTAAGAGACCCTTCCCAATTATTAATCTATTCAGCATATTGAACCAAGTTTGTGTAGAAGGTCTGAAACAAGTTTGGAGGTGTAAGGCACCTTTAGTCATCTAAAGGGAACATCAGCAGTGGAGATGCACTGTTAGAATTCAGAACTGATCATTTCAGATAATATCTCACAGTATTTCAGCATCACAAAAATTAACAGTCAGCAATTAATACCTCCTTAGGCACTGGTCCATTCTCCAGCGCTTTGGCCAGCTGACACTTAAACATCTCAAGAAGTCTTCCTAGATCCTGTCACTTCTTGAAAGAGTATTTAACTGCCCCAGAGACTTTAGTGAGGCGCTTCCCCGTTTTAAATTTTTATGCCTTTTCCAATGGCCACATGCTGAAGTCCTCGGGCTGCCAGCGCGTGGGGGATGCGGCAATCGCCAAGAGACACGGAAGGCACATCTTGCTTCTGAAGAACGAGGGGCGGGGAGGCAGAAGCCCCAGCGCCGGATCCGCGCCGTGTGTGTGTCTGCACATCACCCTCCGAGCTCCGCCGCAGCACCGAGCGGCCCCGACTCCCAGCGAGATGGGCCTGGGCATCTTGCAGAGCGATGCAATAAACTTTTTAGAGTTTCCCTCAGCCGCTTCTTGTTACGAGATGATTTTTTCACTTTTCCACTGTCGCCTGCCCCTAGCCTTGCTTTTAAAATACGCACAGCAGTTGTAATCTGTACAGAACTTGGATAGATAAATAAACAGTGGCACGAACGCTGCAAGGGCACAGAGCAGTTCTTCCCGGCAGAGTGAGGAGGGTGAGGGAGGAATGCCGGCGGCAACCTCCTGCACCGACCCGGCGCGGCTTCAGCGCTCCTGCCTCGAATCATTCCGCGTTCTCACACCCCGTCCGCGTAGCCCACGCGTAATGCAAGCAACTGATTTATTATTTTTCCATGTGCCTCCCGAGATTTCCAATGGCAAAGGAGCCGATCCGACCCGCTTGCTGGAACTTTTCCACGCTCTGCGAGAGCCGAGGACAAGACCCGACGGTATTTATTATTATTATTATTATTATTTTCCTTCTCCGGACCGCTTCGCAGCGCAGCGGCTCACCTGGAGACCGGGCGCCGTGATTTCCCCCCCGCCCCACGCCCGCAGCCTCCGGATGGCTGATAGCCGCCCCGAGCCACGGGCACAGCCGGGAGCGCTCGCCGCGCCCCGCCCGCAGGTACCTTCGGCGACCCCCGCCCGGGAGCCCCGCGCCCGCCGCCCCCGGCCACACTCACTTGTGCCTTCTTCATAAGGAATGGCAGCGCTGCAGTCCAGCCCAGCCGGCCGTGTGCAAACTCCCTTCAGCTGAACTGTAGCTCCAGCATGCTGCAGCGGCGAATAGTCCACGCATTGGGGTTGCCCTCGGCCAGCCCCGAGCTGCTGTCGCTCCGCTGCGGGCCTCTCGCCACGCCACGGCACGGACTGGAAGAGCGGCCGGCGCCCGGCCAGGTCTTTTATATCTCGGATCTGCCTCTGGCAGCGGCGGCAGCGGTGGTGGCGGCAGCCCCGGCAAGACACGCCTTTCCCCTCCCACTCTCCCTCCCTCCCTCTGGAACACTTGGAGCCGAGGCGGGTCCCGCGGGGAGGGGGAAACCCGAGCAAACTCGGGGGAAGTTAGAGGCAGGAACTGGCCCGGCCTGCCCCTTCCCACCGCGGGAGGGAGCGAAGCGCGCCCGACCCGGTCGCCGCGGGCTGGCAGGAGAGCGATGGACAGGGCTGCAGGCGGGGCCGCCGGGACTCGCCCGCCGCCTCCGGGCTCCCCGCTGCGGTGGCGACCGCCAGGAAGAGGGGCGCCTGGTGCCGGCACGGGAGCGCGGGGGGCTCGACCCACCTCCAGAGGCGACCCCGGCGGCGGCCGTGAGGAGCGCCCGGCGCCGGGGTCGGGCCGCAGCCCCGCGGCGAGGCGGGCAGAACAGGGCGACGGAGGCCCCGCAGGGCTGGCAGCACTCCCTGCGGCTCCATGCCAGAACACCGCGCTGCAGCTCCCGGCAGCGACTCCGGGCCGGCAATTCTCGTTGCAGTACTTCCTGCTGTGACACACAAGCTAAGCACCGAGCGCTTGAACGAAGGGAAAGTATCAGGGCTCTTTCTACCTGCGCCAGCCACAAAAGTTGTTGAGCAGTGCCTCCTAATGCTTGCGTAAAGGTGGTCCTGCAGGTGTTGTGCTATTAGAAAGTGTGTACTGTGTACAGTAGCGTTGGCTGTGGGAAAGCACTGTCCGCACAGACTGAACTGTGAGTGTGCATTACACGGAGAAGAGCAGGTGAAGAACTGCCACTTCCTGAGACAGCAATCCCTAGTGAGGATCAAAGATTGAATGAAGAAGGGACAGTCTGCCCACAGTAATGATCATCTCTTAAAGATCAGGCTGCTATCAGAATGCACGGTGAGGTGTTTCACTAGAAAAGCCCCATCGGTTTTAACATGGGATGAATAGTAAGTTTTCAAAGGATCAAAGCAAAGATGTGCTGTTAAGGCTCAGCTCCGAGATGTATTTAGGTGTCAGTGCAGGCAGAGAGACACCTCTTTGTGCCTCTGCATCCAATCCAGAGTAATGGGATAATAGTCTTCATTTAGAGCGTCCTGCTACAGGTGAATTCTGCACTTTTCCCGTTTCTTGCTGATTGCCATGCTGAATTACCTTGTAGTTTTTGTGTTACCTTCACAGCTTTATCAGACCGTTACATGTGCCCTTCTGCCTCTAAATGGCTGTGATTCAAGCACTAGACAAGCAGTGAAAGGAAGGAAGCTCTTAAGAAAAAGAACGGAGTGAAAGGTTATTTTGTATCTCACCTAGCAGTGATTAACCGATACTACTTACGCCATAATGCCCTTTAGCAAACAGGGCCAGGAAATTAAAATGTTACAGCATATTTCCTCCTCAGAACAGATGTCAGGTTCTGTCTCCTGGTGAGAAGTGCTGGGAAGTGTGAAAGAGCAGCCTGGGGTAGCAGTCGCCTACCTTATGGAGAGAATTCTTCTGGTTTCTCTCTTCCTGGAACTCTGGTGGAACTCTGTCCACCATTACTCACGGCAGGAAGGCTGAAATGGCTGCCCCACACAACCCTGCCATGCAAATAGGGCAAGACTTCTGAGCTACAGGGTCCTTTACCAGCTGCTCATCCCGCACCTCTTCTGTCCATCCCTAGGCTTAGTTCTTGAACTTGCCCCTGTGTTTATCCAAGCCCAGTTATAAATGACGAATGCCCTTTTCATCCCATCCTTTAAGCTGACAACTCACATACGTATGACTGTTGTCTTTGGCCTCAGTGCAATTTGGGAATTCTTTTCTCTGAAATTCAGAGTTTAATAGTTTAAACACATTAATTACTTATGTCCGTAACCCATTAGAAAGCATGTTTTTATTAGTCTTGCTCTTTTTCAACACAGGACTGGCTGTTGACTTACCAGGTACACATGGGTTAGCCAATGTTAGAGCATTGTGTGGTAGGTTTCCAAAGTACAACTGCAAACCACACACAGCCTTTAATGGTTTACCTCATTTGCAGTTCTAAATGCCTAGGGGCGAGTTCAGACTCCTCTCACAGCTCTGTGAAAACCTGTTTCTTCACAGGGAAGCTATGGAAATGGCGTTGACCATCCCAGCTCTTCATAGGAGTTGGTTCCACCCACTGAACAGGATTGTCCTTCCCAAGGGGTTCTGTTCTGCGTGTATGGAAATAGCAACAACTGAAGCACTAATGAAGCCTTTCCCATCTACCTAGAAGTCTCACCATCTACTGCAGGTGAGAAATGGCTGCTAACTGCTGTTTATTCTAGAATTTTCTAGAATATCTGCTGCATCTTACACAGCTCCAGCCATGAGAAGGAGCTGAGGCTCATCAGAATGAACTCACCACTGTGAATGAGTTCATGTGATGTGTCATAGGCCTGACCATTGGAGCAGCCAGAATTGGGGAATGAGTAAAATCAGATCCACTTTCAGCTACTGGTGTTTGGAATTAGAAAAAAACCACAACAGTGTGGAAAACTGAAAAATTTCTCCTATGAAAAGGTGAGGACAAACAACAGTGTGTACACATTACAGTGATAACACACTAATCTCATCTAATCTGTTACCCACCCTGAGTGCACTGGGGCTTTAGCTGGCACAGATACCAGGTGTGCAGCCTGACCCCACTTCAATACTGGATCAAAGTACACTTTTTGAATTTCTTCTCCTGCTTCGCATTTACCGAGACTGTTAGCTTCTTTTAAGCACCGTAAGTGCTTTGTGCTTTATATAAATGGTGGGAACAACTTTTGTAGTTATTCAGTCATATTAATGACTAAGTAAGAGAAAGATTCAACCAAGACAGATCCATGGGGGTACCAACACCACTATGAAGCCACTTTTATTTCAGTTCACACTGAAAGCTCGGAGGGTGCAGCTGCATTTTTTTTTCATCATATAATTTTGTTCTAAATATTAATTTGAGGAGTGCAATTTTGATGTAACTGTTTGATTGTCCATAATATGTTAGTACGGACTGGGATTTTGAAGATAATTACATTGTTTTAAGGTAAAATCACTACTTAACCAGTTCTTCTGGCAGACTTGTTGATAGACTGAGTGGCAGCAAATGCAATTTTCTAGATGAACAGAGATATCTCCAAATTAAAAAAAAAAAAAAAAAAAAAAAAAGTGGGTGGGGGGAGTTGGGTAGGTTAATATAATTATTTATTGAAATAACACTAACTCAGTTTCTCATTACGCTGTTTCTTTAAGAAAATCCTGCACTCTGAAAGCCATTCAGACACAGGAAAAAGAAGAAGAAAGCGCTGCAGAATAAGAATGGAATTAAGTATCTTCAAAGCACTGAAAATGCTACACCTTGACTACTGTGTTCAGTTTTTGGCCTCTCACTACAAGAAAGACATTGAGTCCCTGGGCCGTGTTCAAAGAAGGACAATGAAACTTGTGAGTGGTCTGGAGCACAAGTCTTATGGGGAGTGGCTGAGGGAACTGGGGTTGTTCAATCTGGAGAAGGGAAGGCTCAAGGGAGACCTCATTACTCTCTACAACTACCTGAAAGTAGGTTGTGGTGAGTTGGGGGTTGGCCTCTTCTCCCACGTAATTAGTGATAGGACTAGAGGGAATTGACTCATGTTGCTTCAGAAGAGGTTCAGGCTGTATATTAAGAAAAAATTATTCTCGTATAGAATAGTGAGGCATTGGAACAGGCTGCCCAGGGAGGCGGTGGAGTCACTGTTCCTGGAGGTGTTCAAAAAACGTGTAGATGCAGCACTGAGGGAAATGGTTTAGTGGGTACGACGATGATGTGTTGATGGTTGGACTAGCTGAGCTTAGTGATCTTTCTCAGCCTTAATGACTCTATGATTCCACGAAATCTGTTCAAGAAGTGCTGATGAAGGAAGCTGGAACTTTATGATCGTGTATGAGACTCCTTTGCCTAGAGGAGATATGGAGGTAAGCATGTAAAGAAACTTAGAGCACAGTCTTTATTTTCATTTGTTGATTTTTTTTCACTGACTGCCATCCTGATCTGGAATCCTAGAGAAGAGAAGAAATGATGGATTTATATTGAAAGCCTAAAATAGTTTCTACCCTTTGCTGTCTTTGCTGGTTTTCTTTCCACAAAATGGCAGTTTTATTACCATTAGGATTCTGCACTGACATTGTTAAAACTTGATCAGAGCCTGTAAAAATATAGTTGTAGCTACTGAAAAGTAAATGGCCATTTCCTGACTTACATGAAAGCTTCTTTCATGTGCTATATACAAATGTTTTAAAGCAGTCATAAATGGGAATCTGAATAACTCACTTGCATGGGGGAATTCTCAGCTAGAAAAAAATTGGTACATGGAGTACACAACTTAGGAAAAGCTGATGCTGCCAGAGTTCTGTGATCCTTGGCAGAAGCCCTTTGGCTTCTGATGGACCTCCGGATGTTTATAGGCATTCACAGAAATCTGAGGCTTCTTGAAACTCTTGTAAACAATTGGAACTAGGTTCCAAGAGGATCAGAGGACAGCAGCAACTGAAAGATTTTTTTTTTCAGTCTTAACTCATATTTTTTTCAACATCTGTTCTGAGATGGGTCTGATTCACCTAACATCACACTCAAAAACATTACATTTGCTTTTGAGGAATTAATTATATGTATGATCTAGAAAGTTATTTATTTTTTTTGCCCAGACCAGGGAGACCTGCTGGAGTGCACTGCAATTATTCTGATGGCATGCCTCTGTTTCCTTTTACAGTGATGGAGAGTGCAGGGATAAATGGTGCTTATCCATCTCTGGTCTCAGTGTTTAGCCCCAGAGGGGACAGAGTTTGTATCAAGAATGACAAACTGGCTGCTTTCCAAGCCTTGAGGTGCTTTGTAGCCATAATACACTATGCTCTGCTAGTTGTTAGTGAATATTTGTTCTGCACTGTTCAGTAAGGCTCTGTTTACCAGTGTCCAAACAGCATCTTTATTATCCTTTTGCGATGACAGAGTACGAAACCTGCAAGGACAATTTACTTTGTTTTTGCAGAGGTATTTATATTGAATTTGATTAGAAGATTGGAGAACACTGCTCAATTCTGTTAAACAGATGCAGTTAGTAGTCCAAATTCTGAAGAATACTCTTCCTGAAGTTTGACATCTGTCTACCCTTGACTGTCCCCTGACATGCTGGATGAAAAGAACAGTCATTTGTCCTACGGATAATTATTTCCTCAAGATGCCCTAGGAGGTATGACTTCTGGAGATGAAATTCTATACCCATATTGACTGTAGGGAATATTTTAGTATCTGCAGTCTTTCCGTCATATAGGAACAATAAGTTTTGTCACTACTTTCAGAGGTACTGGCATGACTACACCAAAGTACTGGAACTCATACTTCCAAGGAGCATATTCACAGTGTAATACATGCTATCTACAGCATTAAAATGCATTATAGCTTATGTGTTCAAAACTTCACTTTATTGCCATATTTTTCACTTATAGAAAAAAAAAAAAAAAAAAAAAAGACAATTATGCTGTATGGTCACCAAGCCAGGCAATGTTGGAACTAGGCATACTCAAGCTGATGCATCATCTTGGACATCTACAATAAGACTAGATGTTTACTACAGAATAAGATAACTACTACTTATTATGTCTGAAATTCTATTGTTTCCTTGTCATGAGATCAATTTGTGAAACTTAATGCATTAATTACAGTTATACATTCTTAGAAAAGTGCATGTTATTTTGCTTGTACAGTTCCATTTCCAAACAAAATAAAATAACATTTAGCATCTGTACAGTGATTAAGTACTTCTTTGATATATTCCAATTGTGATTTTGGTAATTTAGAAGTGATAAATATATGAAATATAAATATGTGTGTTCCCAGATTTGTTTCATGCATCTCTTGATTTGCATTAGTCTATGTTGTCCTAGTCACAGTAATTACAGCCCTGGGGAATGTCATGGTAAAATGTATTCATTTGAAGACAAAAAGCTGGGTAAGTGGGATTAGATATAAATATTTACTGTTTACGTGGGAAACAGAATATTCTTATTCAATGAAAAATAACCTTTTTTCATGTAGTACATTCTGTCTGAAAAAAAAAAAAAAAGGACAGGTACAGTATAAGGTACAGTTACTTCAGAGCCATATTATGTCATTACTTTTTCCCTCGAAGTCGGATTGCTTTAGGAGTATAGGAAGGACTAAAATGGAGATAGGAGTAAAAGGCCTTCCTCGGTTGAGTTCCTTGCCATCAAGACAAGCGATGTCATTTAGTCCATCCAAAGATTTATCCATTTCCAGCATAAACTGAGTTAAGTCTCTTGCCCCTGCTGCGTTATGAGAATGTTGTTTTTAGAATTTGACTCATCTCATACTTGGAAACCTGCTTTTAATTTGAAGCTTAATATATTCATGGTTAATTTATACATGTTTGTTCTTGGGCAAAATTTGCACAAGCTTTACCATAAATAACTCAATTCTTTCCCTACTGCTTTTTGATCCTCCTGCCCAACCTACTGGCAATATGTGCACTAATAAACAAAACAGAGTCAAAACATGGGCTCAAGTACTGGCATGCAGTGGTCTGTGGTGTTTAATTTTTAGCACTCCATTTGGTACACTTCCAGTCCAGGCATACAGCACTCTCCAAGCCTGAGCTCAGTCAGAGGAAGAGTGTAAGCCAGGAACTGCTTCTAACAATTCCCCCTGTTCTAGGGGGGAAGAAGAAAGTTTGGCTGCATGGATGCAAGCCATCCTCTGCCACTTTCCCTAGGGCAAGAGAATGGGTCCAGGCCTAAAGCTGTGGTTTGGATTACCTCTTTTGACACACTCACTAAAAATAGTATTTGCAAATTATATTTTACAAAAAATTGCAAAAACAGGTGTTCAGGAAATGTCCAACCACAACACCTGTGCAGTAAAAGTCAATCTTAATTCTGGAATTTCCTCTCTTTGAGGTTTGGAATTGCAATCAAAGCATTCTATTGTTATGAAGAAAACAGAAAATACGGAAATTACCTCATGTTGAAGTGTTGTCTTCTTGACTTGAAGGTTCTCTACTATTGGATCTCACCAAGTGAGATTTTAATTTCAACAAGAGGTTCTGGTACAGTGACAGATTGTCTGCACTCATTATCCCCATGTGTTCCTACAGGGAAACACTGAGCTATAGCTTTTCAACTGTTGGAGAAAAGAGGATATGGTGATCAGTCACTGTCCAGACCTTCCTGGGAGACCATGAATTTGATTTAGGTATTCCTTTGAAGATAATAGAGAGAAGGAAAAGCTGAGATTTTTCCCTATTTTAAGAGATTCTCTGTGACGATGTTTTCAGCACAGCTGGGGAGAGAGGTCATGTTCAAAAGTGAGGATTCCAGCTGGAATGATGATAAATGTTTGAAATTGGGTTTGAGCAATACTTTTAAATTCTGGAAATTACCTCTTTACTTCACTGTGGACTTGAATAAGAAAGTACAGAATTAAAATGTTTTGATTATCAGTTTTGCCAGAATGGTGCTACTGACCTGCTCACAAGCTCTGAGCTCTGTCATGATAGATAATCAAGAAGTGCAAAGATGAAATTTATATTTTTCCCCCACACTGTTTTGGAAATAATCCAAAATTGAGTGCTATGGCACAGGTAATTCTGAGTCACTTCTCAGTCTGGTTTCATGTGGGGTTAGCCACTAGATTGCTCTTCTGCTAGACATGAAAAGGTACCACCTGTATGGTGAAAGGATGATGTATTTTCCTGTTCTTTCTTCTTAAGACTTTTTAAACAGTAATAATTTCCATCTAATACAGTCAATCTATTAAGTCACTCACTAATTTTAAAGAGTGGTTCTAGAAAGGAAATGTAGTCCAGTTTACTTTCCTTTATGAGGTAAAATGAATTTAAAGTACTCTTTCCAGAGGAAAAGATTCATGTGACAGCTCCTTCCCATAATTTCAAGCTCTGGGGGTCTGTGTTTAATGACTTTCATATTCTTCATTTCACTCTGCATCATGCCTAAGTGTCTAACTACCCTTGTCAGATGCTTCAGATGGATATTTGCCATACCATCTCTCTTAGTTTCAGGCTTAGTGATTTTTTTTATTTTTATTATTATTATTTTCAGAAAGCATTTGGATAGTGAAAGAGAGAAAGAAAAAGAGAGAAAATTTAATGCATATATTTTTATTCTCCACTTTTCTAGACATACTAAACTTTTTTTAGATTGTCCCCCAACTGTATTTTGATCAATTCAATAAGCTTTGTATCTTAAACAGTACCATTACTTTTTTTATATTACTCTAAACAAGCTGCCCCGAAATAATATTTAATTCCTTTGTGTTCTGTAATCATTGCAGATTTTTCAAAAGAGTACAATATATTGTCATGCTTTGTTATTTGTCTTATATCTAACATATTTCTGTTTATCTGTAAACTAATCATTTAAGCTTTCAAATGACTTTCTATGGGGAAAAAATAACATTACTTTGATCAAGTTCATTCTCTACCTTTTATCACAGCTTACCCATAAACTGGAAGAAGGCATATTTATTCTGAGGGAGAAGATGATGACCAAACACTTCAGGCCAGTACTGGAAATGATTTGGTTAAACTTGACAGGAGCCAGCTGCTAAAATTTGCCACCAACAAATCCTGTTGCCCCTAGTGGAATTCTTTCCCCAGAGTCTTTGGTGCTTTGTTCTCAAAAGGCCCTTCCTCCTCCTCCTCCCCTCTTAAACCAAGACCTGGATGTATACAGGGGAAGGAGAAGCACATCCTTGCCAACTTCTTGCCTCCTGACCTGACCCTGAAATTAGTTGCTGTTTCCTTGGCAGTACATGATCCTGGAGCTCTGCAGCCGTACACTGCTGCTAGCAACAAGTAGAAATATTCAAGCTGCCTACTTCATTTTCTGCAGCATGTTTACTTTCTTGAAACATTCATCTTCCTTGCAAAATAAAATATTGCATCCAGTTCCAGAAGACAGAAATCACAAATGGGGAAAACTGTTGTTGTCTTTAGTATTTGGAATAACACTTTTCAGTGAAAATAATCTTTGGAAATAAAATAAAGCAAGATTAGCTATTTTTTTTTAATATTTCAGAGACACTGTTAGCTGTGGAAAAGGCAGATATTATAGCTGATCCACCATGTAACCTGCAACAATAGAGAAGTTTTGAGTCATGACACCCGTAAGGTCACTAATACTACTATTAGAGGTGGTACTATATGTATATCACTTCTGGATATATACGGATGAAGATGTTAATTCTTCCTTAAGAAAAGGTTATTCAATTTTGATCATGTACGAGAATGAAAAGTCTATTTTACGGAAAGAGATTTTTTTTGTTAGGCCAAAAACAAAGACAAATGTTTCTGTGGAGGTCAAGGAAATAAATAGGTAAAGCAGAATCAAGAAGCTAGTAGTATTCACACAAAAATAGGTAGATATTGGCTGGTCAATAATCTGCTTGAGCTGAAAATGAGCAAATTACTAAATAAAAGGCTGTTATTATGAAGCCACCTTCAAAAAAGAAACAGTGGGAAGATATCATTCCTAAGAGGAGCTTAATCAGCATACAACAAGGATATGCAGTACTTTCAGAAGAGAATAGCAGGTGACAAGAGTGCGAGGCTGAGGCTGTACCTTGGCCTGTCAGCATGGGGATAATGGAAGGAATCACTTTATCCTAATATGCTGATGAACAGAGTGCATTAGATCCTTTAATTTAGCTTTTTCCCAACAAGTGAATATCTAGGTATTTCCCTATAGACAGGTATGTGATGCTTCTCTGCAATAATGAGAAACATCATAGTGATACATCTGTTCATTGCTGTAAGGATCCATAGGTGTGGTAAAGACTTCATAAATCATATGTTACTGTGCCAAGATTCAGGGAAAGGACCTAATTACACGGTAAAGGCAGGCTAGAAATTGAATAAATTATACTGGAGAGAACTGGGAATGAATTGTCTTTTGCAGGAGAATAACACTGAAAACAAGTGATATTTCAAAATGTGTGTGAATGTGCCCATACATTTGTAATAACAGAAAATGACCCCTTGCCAATGCTGTGGCACAGGCTAGATCCTCAGTAGTCTAAAACCCTTTCGTTCTGTTTTCCTTTTCCTTGGAGGAGAAATAATGTTTGATGCTTTGGATCCTTCAGACTCATATTCAGATAACCTCATGCAGCTCTGCCTGTTTCAGTGCTCTAAGAAACAGAAGAACTAGGACCGATGTTGGAAAATTATTCTTTCTCTGACATGGGGAGAAGTGTGATAGGACAGATTTAATAACAGGTTTCATTTCTGCTAGTTTTACAAAATCTGCACTAACTGTAGATCAAAAGCATTGAAAACGTCTGCAGCCAATTTTAAGAAATCTGTTTTCGCAATTGTATTTTCCTGAGCTAAGTGGAGTGGTGAAAAAGGTTGCAAAACTAATGGGTTCCTTATTGAAATATTCCTTTGAAGATCTTATTTCAAGCAGTTCAAACTCCATGATGTATTGAATGGTAAAGTAATGGAAAATCTCTGTATATTCTTGATTTTCCCCATTTGTGTTTTTTGTTTGTTTGTTTGTTTATTTGTTTGTTATTTTTTTTAATCCAAGCATGCAAAGGTACAATATTATATATTCTACCCTTTCTATGTGTCTGTGTAGTTATTTATAATCACTGTTTTAGTGTGTGCCACAATAATAAATTTTCTTTTTGACCAACTATTCCAGCAATTTCATTTCACTTGGTGGAAATTGTCTTGATTTATATACATAGTCACATGATCAGAATTTGACCTTCTGTTTGGCTTTTTGCTATGCTGTATGTACAATAACAATATAATGAACTTGTGCTATTTCAATAGCTATGCTGACATTAGCAAATGGTCTTGGAACACAGCAGAGATTCTTCTGCAAGATAAGATACCATAAATTTAGCTACAACAGCACTGCAAGTGATGATGCTGAGGTTCGATTTCTAAACAGAATAGCTGCGTTAATCCCATCTCCGTTGAATGCACAAAGGAAGAATTCATGGTAATTAGGAAGAGACAAATGGCAGCATTCACTTGTGGAATTCTGGGCCCACATACGCGTCTTGTAACCACTTTAGGTCTTTAGGTTTCTTACTTGGCAGAAAAGGAATTATATACAAGGGAAACTTGCATACTGGAAAGAGGCTCCACTCTGTCTCCAGACATAAAGAATATCTACAGGATGAGTAGAAACAGGTTTATAGTAATTATACAGGGAGCTGGAAACAGCCTGTTGCCTAGTATGTTCCATTTTCATTTTACATTTTCCTTGTATCTGTATTAAGTGTTCTAATACCTCCTCTAAGGCTGTTACAAGTAAATGACTGAGACTAGATTTTTTTTCCTTTGTCCCATGAATATTGCTTTGAGTTTAAAATAAAAATTGCAAAAATGCAGTTTCTTCTCTGTGGCTTCAGTTTCCCAGGAAAACTTCAGCAGTCTGCTAAAATACTAACTGAGCATGAACAACAGGAGAGTGCATCCCTTTGCTCCATAGAGTTACTTGTAGATCTGTGAATGCCATAAACCTTTCAGAGCCACCATTGTAGAAATGGAAAGTGAAGGAGAAAGATGGACATACTGTCTCTGCTTTATAGACACTGCACAGCTTTCTAATGATGGGAAAGGAAAGGAGGCAGGATGGACTCGGCTTTCTGGAATGGTGGTGGCTCATTTTCTGCTAAGGAATGGAAGCCAACCTTGGCTGCTAGCTATTCAAATGAGATTGGCAGCTCAAGCTCAGGTCTGTGTTTATGCTGAAGAATTGAATTTAGGGTTTTTTTCTTGGATTTCCCACTTAGAACTGGGAAAATCCCCCCCTCTTATAAAAATCATAGGGAATTCTCTGCAGAAAACCTGTTCATTAGACCATTAGAATATACTGTATGAATATTCCAGAATTTAATAAATGGTTCATACACTTGTCTGTTGAAATCACATCTATGTGTCTGATTAATTTTATAGAATGCCTGATTACATATCTCCTTTCACTGAATACATGTGGTGCTGCATTAAGACATAAATTGTCCTGAATAATCAATGCACAACAAGCTAACCATTAATTTGGTATTTCCTCAAATTCTCAAAGCTTCTGTTTGCCTCATAAAAATATTTTAATGTAAGCAGGGTAGTATTGGTTTTAGTATTTCGTAGACTGGATAATGCATGCCAGAACAGCTGTAATCTCTGCAAGTGTTTTAAAAAGATAACTCAAGCTTTGTTTTACTGGAGGTTCCTTATATAGTGACACTGCATATTTGTTTTTCTTAAGGGAGCAGAGATTATGAAGATGCTTCACCCAGAACATAGTTTCCCTCCCTGTATGCAGAATTATAATATTTAATATAGTGTCTAAATATCATTCGCACGCACAACACACAGGGAAAAGCATGTTAATTTGTTAATTATCACATTGATTTATTAGTGTTTTTGAACAGAATAAAAAGTGGAGGATAGTTGCCTTAGAAAGGGAATCTTCTGGAAGCAAATCAAAACCTCATCATTTTATAAGTTTTGAAACAAGCAATATTTTTACTACACTGGATGTTGTGAAATAGAATATGATAACATAATCTCACCAAAAGAGAGAAACTGTTTTGAATGTTAAACGCAGTTTGAAACAGCTTCTGAGCATGGAAGCAGTTCAGTGTGTTCTTTGCAAAAAACCAAAAAGTCAGTGCAACAAACGTCTTGACTGTGTGCTGATATTTATGTATTTGGATTTTTTTTTCCTTGTGTAGAAACTGCTTGAATTTTAAGAGTTGCAATCTAATAAAAACTGCCAGTTTTAAGAATTTAGCTGAGCGCTTATACTGTGGTGACCTAATTCCCAGTACCCACCCTTTGCATCTTATGCTTCAGAATACTTATCCACTAGGAAAGCCAAGTTATATGGAGGGTATAGACCATTGTAATTTGGGGCCCTTTTTGCTGTTCATTGTGGAATTAGAAACCTCTCAGACCACCATATTTGCAGAGTGGGTATTTGTCTCTGTTCTTTTTGACTTTAGTTAATTAGGAGTTATCTTTACATAAGTATGCTTCTGTTAAAAGTACTCATATAAGCAGTTAGTGTATTAGATCCTTCATGTGTGTTTATAAGACATTTCTGATACAGAAGTTAGTTAAAAGCTTTTTATGACTGAACTGTTATCTGCGTGCACTAAAATAGAAAAGTAAAAGTGAAGGAAAACATGTCACTTGTGGCTTAAGCCTACAATACCTGACCTGCTGAGAAGGATTATGCCTTTACAGAAGCTCCCTTTGATAAGTAACCATCTGATCATACCAGTTGTCCATGCTTAGAAAATAAAGTGCTCTCACATGAATATGCCCTTTAAACTCTGCACTGATTACAGGCAAGACTGTAAAAGATGGATTCATAAATCCTCCTAGATCTGCAAATGCCTTCTTGTGAAGCACTGGGAAAATGATTAAGAACCTGATCTTGATAGCAAAATTTCATAAGATGCTACTTACTTTGTTTCTACCAACTCTTTCAAGATGCTTTATTCATGAAGAATTTTAAATTTAATAGCACCTACTGACATCACTAAAAGATGTTCAGTTAAGGACTAGCAGAAAAATAAGTGTTCCTGTCGAAAAATAATTTCCTTGACTTCCATGGAAGCAGGATAAGGCTGGTAATACTGATTTTGTTTCCTTAAGTGGTAAAGTTTACCACTGATTTGACCATCCTTTGGATCAGGTCTTAATCAGCTTTTTGATGTGTATTAGCTGCAGGTCTAGAAGGAAAGCTCTATAAAAGCACTCCACTCCCTTTCATCGTCATGGCAAGAACCAATAAAAAAGATTTCATACATAAAATATAACTTTATAAAAAAAAGGAATTCTCACAAACCTCCTCTCTGGTATTCCAGAAGAAACATTTTGTACATTCTTTTGATGAAGATAATTAGTGTCATATTCTGAATTCAGCTGTTGGAAACTCCAGATTCAGTTTTCAAGAACTCCAAGAGCTGCTGACTGACTTCTGTTCAAGGAATAACATTAGGATTTCAAAAAGATATTTCTTTGAGAGAACTAGCAAGTCAGAGGTATTAGGATTTTTTTCTAATGGCTATTAGTTTAGAACGTAGATTTAATGCAACAGCATCCTGAAGTTATAGTGCTCTTCTCTCTCAGTAGAGAACTCCTACCTGGATACACACCCAGTCCGTCTTTCCATTGCAAACCTAAAGAAAAAGTATACTTTGCCATCACAAAAGCTAGACTTTAACTGCCAGTTTTCACTGTCTTGATTTATGGCACCTATTCATTCCCTCTGGCAGAAACTCACACAGGGAAATCTGCATCTGCTCTTTCAAGACATATTTCTTTAAAATCCTGTAATCTTTTTTCCCTGGAATTTTACGAAACTGCAGCAAGAACCTCAGCCAGTGTGAATTGGCCTCCTTTATTGACTGTGGTAGAGCTCTGCTAATACACATTAGCTGATTATCTGGCCTATGTTTTTTTAACGTAAAAAAAAAAAAAGAAAGAAAGAAAAAGAAAAAGAAAAAGAAAAAGAAAAAGAAAAAGAAAAAGAAAAAGAAAAAGAAAAAGAAAAAGAAAAAGAAAAAGAAAAAGAAAAAGAAAAAGAAAAAGAAAAAGAAAGAACTTTTTCAAGGATCAAAAAAGCTGTTCTTGACCTTTAAAATTACTTACACGGAAAGGAGACAAGAAATACCCGTGTTTGTTCTTGATCCCTACTGCTTTAAAATTTAAACAAGTGCTTTAAAAATAGTTTAGTCCAGTGTTAAGCACTTTGACAGGATTAATAGCATTCTTGCTTTTTTTTTTTTTTCTGAGGCGTTCTCCAAATTCATTTTAGCCAAGGTTAGACCTTAAGTGCTAAGCTAACTTTGTGAAGGGAAATAGAGGAAATTAAATACTGAGCAAGAAATATCAGTGTTTGTCTTATTACTAGCTAAATAAAGCCATGAGTGAAATACATTAGGACAGCTGACTTGGAGAAAAATGCGTTATTAGTTGTAAGTTTGTATAATCGTGTTAGGCCACCTGAGTAGAGCCATACTAGCTTTCCCTCCCCTTGTTTTCCTTCCATCATCTTCCGGTTTTTCTCACAGCTGGCTTTTATTACCCGTCTGTGTTCCTTGACGTTGGCAATAATTTGTGTCTGATAATTTTTATTACCCATTAACAGAAATTTAGTTGCATAATGGGGAGATCTGGGGCTTTCACTTCATTATCTTGTTCTGCCATTTCAATTGTCCTGCCAGTTTCCAAGTCAATCCTGCCTAGTCAGGATCAGCTGTAGCCTGCATTAATTCTTCCAGGGCCTTGTTTCCAAAACACAGGCATACCTCTGCAGGGTGACTTCTGTAGTCCAAGAAACACTGAATTATTTGGAACAGTAGTTTAAGGAGAACAGGGAACACCCTTCCAGTTGTTTTAGCCATAGGCACCCAGTGCAGATAAGAACTAAATATCATGGCTTGCAAAAGTGGAGTAATTCTCTAGGCATTGCCCTCCTTTGCACAGGACAAAATGACTATTCCAGTAACAGGCAGCCATAGCCCTGCTGCTTTCAGGGATGATCTTTCACTTGTCTATCTCCTCTTGCTTATGGGGAGGCAGTACAAATAGTGAGAAGCTCCAGTAACACAAGAAGGAACAAGAGGTATGGAAAGCCAGATGGTCATAAGGACCATATATCCTCTTCCCTTCATCTCCACTACAGATGGCTGCATTGCAACTATACAAGGATTTCCTGCAGGACTTTATTTCTACCCTCTAGAAGTATAGGATCTATGGAATTTGCCCATTGCTCTGTGAAGGCAAATTTTACTTATCTGAAGATGAAGGTAGAATTCAGTTTTGCCTGCACAGCTGAGGTTCTGAGCTAGGTTTTTACCAACAGCAATTTTATGTTATGCTCAGACAGATGAAAGGACCACTACCACTCCTATGTTGGATATAGGCTTCATGAGTATGAGTGTACTGATTCAGTGCAGTGATTTCCAGTTATCCCCTTGACCATCCTCACTGAAGGTACATTCTCTTGATTTATAGAGGAGGTTTTGTGTATGGTATTGGTGTTCATCTCTGAAACTAAACCTGAAGCTTTTTTTTGGGACCTGACAGATGTACACAAACTTTTCATGGGGATCCAAACCACTGACTGTTCCTTTAAGCAGCCAAGTCTTGATCATAATGGGAATGTTCAGTTCAAAACATCAAACTAGATCCAGTCTGGAAGAGTACCCCTGAAATACACATAATGTGGATGTAAGAACAACAGCAATTTTAATCTTTCAATCTACTTTTACTTGTCAAGTTGTGTTAATGTAGATGCAGCCTTATGTGCCTGAAGAGAGATTTATAGCCTGCTACAACTTTTCATGAAACTAGCCCAGAGCTAGGAGGAGGAAAGGCAAAACAACCTATAGTAGTTGATGTCTATGGGAACACCTGGAGGCTTATATTTTAAAGAGTTGTTTGGTGGGAATATGAGCTTCATGCCATCATTTCCTGGGAAGCATAAAGCGCTGCACAAAACATGCATTTTTAGACACTATTCCTTCACTGCAAAATTGGAACTCTAACTTTGATCAGTTCTTGAATTTGCCAGTGGGCGTAAAGAGCTCAGAGGCAGAAACATTATGTACTTTTTGAATCTTTTTTATTGGTTTCACTGACTGATGAAAGTGAAGAAATCCACATTACAGAGTATAGCAGACAAGAAGTTCTAAAACAATGTTTTTATTGACTGGATAATTAGGGTCTACTTCTTGTCTTCTGATTCTAATTAGTCAGTTCAGAATAGTAACATAAATAATGTATCTTTTCATCCCTATATAGAATGAAATAATATTTAATGTTATACAAATGTATTAAACATATAGAACAAATGAAATTTCTCACAATATTTTTGATAAAATTCTGATTGCCTATCCATGCAAGACCTAAAAAAATACTAATAATAATAATTAAAAAATACATCCTGAGATGGAAAGAATAAATAAACTTACTCTTTTTAACATTCATTTCTGTTTTTCTTCTTATTTGATTTGATTTCCTGTTGTATGCAGTGAATGAATTCTTGATGCTTTCATAGTCTTCCTGCTTATTTTTCATACGATATTGTTAGTATTTAATTATCCAGTGTTTGCTGTATTTGAAGTTTCTCTTCTGTTGGATCTGCTTTATGTAATTCTTATGATTATATATATTATGTTCCATATTAAATATTATATATTGTATGTTATATTTTATGGTATACTTCATACCTTATAAATTATATATATTTATGTAACATAATATTTTTTTTTATAATTTTCATTATTTAAGTCTGCACATAGTGAAATGGGAACCACATAGCATAGTTTGTCACACATGGCATAAAATATCAACTAGTGACTTGGTCATAGCCCAGCAAATTCTGTTTCCTATAAATGGATCTTCTACATAACAACTACGTAGATAATTGAAAATCAGAGAATCATGAGTCTTTTGTGATGTATTCCAATGAAAATAAACCGATCAGTGGTCGACATGTTCCTAGAACAGTCAACCATTTAAGATAAAGGTATTATATTTGCATGTGTTTCATAATTTTTTGCATTAGCAGATTTATTTATTTATTTATTTATTTATTGGTAAAATGAACATGAAAATATAAACGCTATCTATGAACACCTAACTGACTGAAAGCAAGAGAGATATGTTCCAGTAGATCATTGCTTTCTATTTTGAACCTTGGCTGGACTGATTTTTCCAAAGCAATATTGTATTTCATTTTATGAAGAAGCTGGTGAATTCACTTCTAACATTCTCCATTACTTGACTAGTCGCTGCAAAAGTAAAACTGAAGTATAAGTTCCTTACAGATCAGATATCATTTTAGGTTATAGTGAATATTTTCTTTTACTTTGAATTCCAGAGATGCTGTTGACATGCATACATCAGTAAGAGTGATTTCAGTAACTCCTAGAAACGGATAAATAGTTATTAGGGCTACTCTAACCACATAGGTGAAACTGCTGGAGTAGCACACCTTACACACTTTCATTCTCAATAGGAGTTCTAGCCAAGAGCTAGGACAAATTTTCTCTAGGTTTTCAGTTTTCACTATATGGATTGAAATATTTCGGAGAAATTGCATTATAGAAAAAGAACTATATTACATTTAATTAGAACAGCTTAATACTTTGTCTAATATTCTTTTGTATAGAAATGATTTTCATAGGAACTCAGATTTGATAGATTTTGTAAATCTTGTTTTCTAAAGAACTTTTAAGAAAGATAGTTACTTCTAATTAGCACAGAGAAGGAGAAGTAAATACAAACCTGCGAGACAAATGTAGACATGTTTGTGAAAAGGCACTGATTCCTGCATTTTTAAATGTCATTGAAAAACTTAGAAAGGGTAAGGAATAAAAGTGCTGTGTTTGTCTGATTCTGACAAGATCAGAAACATCTTCCTTTTCCTAAGCAAGCATGTCACAGTATTTACATTACCATACAGTTTACATTTATGTATAGGAAGGAAGATGAATGAATTTACAGAATATCTTAATATTCTTCATTTCAAAACAATTTAATAGCTAATTTCATACATGCCAAGGAGGTATTTAAGATGCCTTGGTAGTAAGTCACATAATACTGAATCGCATACATGGATCTGAACACCACACGAAAACAGACAAAAAAAACCCAGCAGCATGATTAATAGTGCTGCAGGTACAAGCAAGATAAAAACCATTGTATTTTAACTGAGTCACTATATCAGCCTTTCCTCCTCAATCTATCACTGGGCTGCAGAAACTCAACGCAGTGCTGCTGTGCAACTATGTTGTGTGACATTCCAGTAGGAGCCATACATGTATCTAGAAACATCTACTTTCTGCTGTGATGTGACATATGTTGCCATATGTTCTTTATGACAAATGCAAAATGCTTCATGATCCCTACCACAGATCACCCAAATTACACTGTAGTTGTTCCTGAGGGTAGTATGCAGGCATTGTGACCTCAAAGGCCCCAAAGACAAATAAGTAAAACAGTTTTGTCTTCCCAGCTGCTCACCATCCCAGGTTACTTTGTGGAGGTGACTGTTCAAGAGCAACCAAACCAGATGTATTTCACTCACTGTGCCTCACTGGCAGCAAGTCTGATGAGGTTCTCTTTCTGTACAAAATGGCAAAAATCCTGAATGGCAGGATCAATTTTTGGCTCATACAGTCTTGGGTAGTTGTTCATCCCAACTTCTACTCCGCACAGTTTTCTGTAGGATTGTGAGTTATGAAATTCAGTCCTCTGTTGGCTTTCCGTTAATTTCTAGCTGCTTTGTCTTTCAGCACTCCTGCTGTTCTTATCCAGCTCTCCTCACCAGCTACGTCTTAATGTCTTAACAATTGATGGCTTTTTCCCCTGTGTACTTCTCTTTTAATTTTTTCTGAACTGCTCTTTGTCTTGCTCTGGTATTTGTATGATTATTTTCTGCTTCATTTATACCTAGTGAAGCAAAATCACAGAATCACAGAATTATAGGGATTGTTCCTCCTCTCTTTTTTTTTTTTTTTTTTTTTTTTGGTGTGTGTGTGTGTATAATTGTGCATTTGATAGGGTTTATTTTATTAAGTATGTATTTTACTACTTTACTTTCCTCCTTCCCAAGGGATCAAAGCCACAGAATTCCTGAATTAAAAATTATAGTGTAAGCTTTTTTGTCATTATTTGGTTGTTTTCACTCCTTCCCTTTCTTGGTCTTTTTAGAATGGTACTCCATCAAAATAGTTTCGTACAAACAGCTGTCCATTTGCATATTCTCATTTCTATTAGCAATATATTAGTCCTGTGATTGACTGTTAAACTGCTGATTATACTGCAGCCTTCTTTGTTTACTAAAAAGATACACATTAAGTTTATGAATTAATTTCTTCTTGATGTTGACTTTCTGATGAAGTTTTCAGGCATGGTACTTGAATCCCTATTATTTCCGAGGGCTTTCATATTTTTTCTTTTTGAAAGCAGGAATGTAAAACTCAGAAAGGGCAATTATTCATTGAAAATTCAAATATAAGGGACACTTGACTTAATTCAGCTTGCAGATAGTGAGATTTTACATGACCTTGACTTTGATCTTGAGTTTCTAACAGCCTATTCTAATGTTAGCATGTATATAAAATGAGATTGGGAGTACTGGATTATACCAAAGGACAGCTAGCCTAGTAGCCTGTCCTTAGCATTGCCAAAGATTACTGAACTACAAAATAATTTGGGCTGGGAAGTACCTCAGGAGATCTCTAATCCAACCGCCATCTTCTCAGTGGCCTCAAGTATTGGAATATTGCTAATATTGCTACTATGTCCCCTCTAAGTCTTCTTTTCTGCAGTCTAACAAATACAAAGGTAGGGCGAGCCTGCACTATTACTTGCCTGGAATATTACCCTGGCTTCTGTTAATTTTTGTCTCAGTGATAAAATTTCTTTGTCTGGGATTATGATTTTATTATTATTTCTTAATAGTCCATAATCACTTTCACTTTCTTTAACTCTTTGACCAAGACAATCACTAGCTTTGTTTGATGACCCCTACTTCTTCTAAAGGAAGAAACAGGGTACAGTCTATTCATGGCCTAATGATGTTCTCTGTTTTGTTCTGTATTGCTTTCTTACTACGTTTTTACACTGTTTACTTTTCTAGAGTTACTGAGTACTGGACACAGAAACATCTGTTATTATCCTTTAATTAATTCCTGTGGGGTTGTGGTCAGAGTCCATTAGCACTTTTATTTTCTCTTGTGCAGAATTTACAGTGATCTTCACTGAAACTTATCTACCATTTTAACATCCAGTCATAATGTCTCACATTTTCCTTTGGTGCTTCAGAGCTGATGCTAAATTTTTCTAATCTTGAATAATGTAATAGTTGCAGGAAACTATTGCCTCACTCTTTTCTAAAATTTTGAAAAGCGTGGTCCCAGTACTGGTACCTGGAGACTTTCTTCCAGGAATCAAATTTATGCTTACCCAGAATTTCCTATCTTAACACTACATTTAATTTATGAAAAAAATCTTCTCTCTTTTTTTAAATTTCCACAACGGCTTCTGATCAAGTACCTTCCTGGATGAAATTCAGGTAATCTGAAACACCTATTTCTACTTGAAGAACAAGGTTGATGCCTCTTTCAAAGAACGTAAGCCAAAGCGTCCCCTCCCAATAACTGCCTTGGGCTTTTCTGCAATATCTTATATTTGTCTACTGATTCTGTTCTATATGGTAGTTACCACCAGTTCGTCCAGGGCAGGTGGTAGGATTTCTAGTTTCTAACTCATTGGGTCCGTCCTGAAATTCATTTTAAATTCTGGCATTGCATTGTTCCCCTTCCAAAACCTCAGTCATCTGGACACTTCTGAATCCAAGTCTGCGCATCACAAATAATAGCCAAGTTATTTGTTATTGAGTTCCATGGTGAATTTTGTCTGCTCCTGGCTATTTGTTGTCATTCACTTTATCTGTTTCTTCCATAGCCTTTTCTACCAACACTTAAGTGTGAGACAGTTCTTGTAATGAATTCCCAGTAAAAATCTTTCTGGACTGAGAAATTTTAAATGTACATCCACAGGATTTTTATTTATATATTTGTTTATTTATTTTCATCATCCTGCCTTCCCTGAGTGCTCTTTTTATCATAGGGCTGTCTGCTGGCTCTTTGGACTCCATGACAGACTTCTGTTTAAACAACGTATAGATTGTTGTTTGTAGTTTTTTTATTGTAAATGTTCCATAAGTGATTTTCTGATTTGTCTTACTGCATTTTTATTTTTAGCATGCCAAAGTTTCATCCTCTCTTGTTTCCATATTTGGATACCACTTCAACATTTTCCAACATACCTTCTTGCCCTTAGTACTTTTTTCTAGCACTGTTATTTAGCCATACTGTCTTCCTTTCACTTTTCTCAAATCTTTCATGACAGGAAGCATACATATCCTTTGTACCTTTAGCATAGACTCTAAATTGTATTATTGCTTTTGGCAGTTTGAAGTCTTTTAGTCACCTTTTTTATCATCTTTTAGATATTCCTTTTGACTTATTGTAACAAGCTTCATTACTCCTAGCCAATTCTTCCTTTTAGGGTTGAGCACAATTCTAATTACTTTTTTTGTATTTGCTTTGTTTTTTTTTTTATTTGTTTGTTTGTTTTGGTTTGTTTTTTTTTTCTATTGCTGCTGCCAATGTTTTAAAGCATATTGTGGTAACTTTTACAGCATTGTACGTCATGATGAAGACAGCTGAGTTGAAATATAGTAGAACATATCTCAAGAGAGTAAAAGCACACACAAAAAATTCCATCCAGTTCCTAAAGCATCATTATTTAGCCTAAAAGCTTTCCTAGAATTCTTCATTTTCAAAATAAGCTTTCCTCTGAATTCCAGTCTGGAAAGAAGGTAAATGATGTTATGTAGTAAAATCTTCTGCATCACAGTGTCTATTTAAAACTGTGAGTGAAACATACTGGCAATTATTTTAAAATGTTATAGTATATCTGGTTAGACTCTGTTACAGAAGCATCCTGCCTATGTCTTGGCACATTCCCATGCTAATAAATGTCAGAAGAGAATAAAACAGGCTGCTTGGATCCTAGGGATCCATCTAACCTGGAGAAATCTTCATATGATTCTTTAAAACACAATTATACCTATTTTGTCTCATTGTATTTAAACCAACTAATCATTTTACATTTTTTGAATTAGCAACGTATGTTCAAAATACATAAAAGAGAATGTATCTTTTCAACTGTGTTAATTAGGTCTACCTTTACCCTCTCTTAGCAATTCTTCTGTATAATTCTCCATAATTTTTCTTTATCCCATAATTGAGTTGGTGACATCACATAATGAATTTACTTTAGGATGCACTGCAATATCCACCATAATAACACTTTTCATTATTGTGCCTAATTAAGTAGAGTTATAGTTGTGTTACTAGTGTTGGCCAGCTTTGATTATTTATTAATAAGGGGTGCAATTCTCTGGTGATTGAACTTATGAATCAGCTTGTCACACTTGATGTTTCTTAAAGAATTAACAATCTCCCTTATTTTTCTTTAAAATATAAACTGTGGAGATTGACATATAAATTCCAAATGCATAACACAGAAAAAATAAATCCACCTAGGTATGTTAATACTCTCCAAGTCCTATCGCACTAAGACATCTATTACTCAGCTAATCATAAGAGGACTGAACATTATTAACATGTTTTCTTCAGCCTAGCTGCACCACTTACTTAGATAGCAATATATAGCCTCAGAAAGGACCAGGAATAGAATGTTTAGTCTAACTGAAGCTGTTTTAGACATTCACTTTTAAGTTAATCTGTATGACATTTACAGAATCCTACCATTTGCAGGTTCTAACTCCATACTCCAAGTACAGTGATCTGAATTTGCGAAGAGACAGTTCAGCTATATTGAGAGAGAAAAAAAAAACAAGCAACAAACAAACAAACAAAACAGATTATATATAAATAAATAAATAAATAAAGAGTTTCGTGCTGAACTGACTCTCAGTTCACCATGGATTTAGAAAAGAATGGGAACTAGTTGTAAGGATAGAGAAGGAAACACCAAAAACAGAAGTTTCTGTAGCTGAATCAGAAGTATGTAGACATATGTAGACTCCATCATCACCATCAGCTAGATCTTTGTCAAAACAGACATTAGTAAAAACTTGAGATTGATTACTACCATTTTTCAAGGACCATCTTTAATGGCCCTTGCTACAAAGGAAGAGATCCTGAATCAACAAAAAGTTTATAGGATGAATAGGAAAAATATTTGAACCCAATGACTTGTGACAGAAAATTATATTTTGAAGGGGGAATAAAGAAAGAACTCTCCTTGCAAAAAGAGTAGAGGTGTAAGCAAGATTTTTCAAAAGTATCTTGCCTTCAGTTATGGTTTTTTTTTTGTACCTGTTTAAAAATCAGAATTTTCCCCACTTCCCACATTCTCAGACAGCCTTGCTAGAAATGATTAATTTCCTGAGGCACTGTAGTTATCCTACCTTTAGCTGCAGTTGGAAGAGGACTTTTTTAGATGAATCTGGGTGAGGGGATTGGCATAACAATAGTTTACACTGCATGTTATATTTTTAGGAAAGAAAAAACATTTTATTTCAATGAAATGGCAAGCTTCAAGAAAACCGTAAGAAGTTGTGCAACTCTGATTATTACTAAATCTTCGCATTTTTGCCTAGATGTTGAAGTTTCTAGCTGCCAAGTCTGGAACCCAGATCACTTTGTGTTACAGCAGGCTAACTCTCTACTTACCACAGATACTAACCCACACTGTACTACAGAAAATGGAGCCAAAACTGCACGGAATGGTCTGTAAAGACTGTTAGTTATGATGGTAAGTTCAGCTAGTAAATATTTCCCTTTATATATGATCTTTGTATTTGTGTAACACTATTCTCTGAGTTTTACTTCAACTTACTGCCTATTGAATCAGTTCCTTTTCTTTATAGAAAAAAATATATATATTTTTTTATGTTCCCAGTTTTACTATCTGGACCGCATTGGATCAGAGCCTACTGCAGCTGCAGCTACTTAGACCAGAGTGGTATTCGAGGGAAAAGCTTACCAAAACTTCCTTCTTACCACTATTCCCTCATGAGGGTCAGCACTTAAGGAGTAATAGTGCATGTTTCCTCTGTTCTTAGTGGAGCTAACTTTCTT
Source organism: Gallus gallus (assembly GCF_016699485.2). Taxonomy (NCBI): domain Eukaryota; kingdom Metazoa; phylum Chordata; class Aves; order Galliformes; family Phasianidae; genus Gallus; species Gallus gallus. The sequence continues at coordinate 43,111,337 of NC_052532.1, forward strand.
GATGAATGGGGCTCCAGCCAAAGAGCACTTAAGTGACTATAGAAAAGAATGTAAGCTGATAATACTCAAAATTGGCTGGTCAGTGTCCATTGCTGAAGTATGGAGCCATTACATAATAAGCCTATGTACATGTTCATCTGCCACTGGTTTGCAGAGTGTATCTGAATTAATGCCATTTGGGTTTGCTCCTATTCCCAAACATTTTGGATACATCTTTTGCTCCTCTAGTTTCTTCTTCCCCTCCCTTCTTGCTATATAATGAAACAGCCTACTTAGCCTGATTTAAAATTCACACAAGAGACCAGTTTGATGTCAAGATGTCTATGAGAAACATTTGAAACTTTTAAATTTTATTAGCTTGATTGCTTTCTCCAAATGAACTGTGATGTTCTGCAACTTTAGTTTGCGATGTTGTGCCAGAAATGAAAGATTTTTAGCTAACACTCCCTTTCTGATAATTTTTAATGACTGCAGTGTAAGGAGTCTGGAGGTGTTAAATGGAGACAATGGGGAGATGTACTGGAAATTTTCTAATCTCTTAAAATTACTTGATTTAATTTCATATTGGAAGTAGATCAAGACTGACAGAAAAAAGAAAAAGAAGGGAATGGTCTTTTGTTTTTCAAAATATATAAAGGAACTCTGAATTCTAACAATCATTAAAAAATATTGTTCAATTACAAGAGGACCAATTCATGTGTGTTTTTTTTCTGTTGTTGTTATTTGTTAGTTTTTGATAATTTACTAGTGGCTACGTTTCTCATATGTTGTTAATGCAAATCTACAGAGCATGTAACTTTGTGAAGTTTCTTCATCTCATTGAACAGATAGGAAAGAAATTGTTTGACATGCTGCCCTGACCTGACCGAGCCAGGCATCCTGTGGTAGGGAGCAGCCTTTCCCTTAGAAACCCCCACCCATCAGCAGGTGGTAGTTGTAGTCACTGTCATGAGTGGATTCAAGAAGTCCTTTATTTCTGCCACTGGAAGCTGTATGCATGGCTTCGGAGCTTTAATTAGCCAAGACTCTGTTGGAGATGAGGACAAGTGAAGACCTTCCCAGGTGGGGGCATATGGAGGGGATGTAAATGGCAGTCAGGAGGAATCTGGAAGGCAACATGGTGATTTTGAGGAAACAGCCGAAAGGGAAGGAGCTGTAGTCCTAATGCATTGGGTTTGGGGCAGGTGTGGGAGATAGGAGAATGTATTAGAGAAGTCACTCCTGACACCGTGGGGAGTGAAAATGGGGTGTAACAGAGTTAGAGAAAAACAGAGAGTTTTTTTCTTATGAGAAACATCTTTAGAGCCTGCTAATTTTGTGAACAATCTAGATAGTAAGCTGTGGTGTGTTTTCTGTTTGATGGTGTCATAGATAAGAGACCCTTCTCTATCTTTGATGGTATGACATTATAGCACAGATTGAGAGCACTAAAAATTTCATTAATGAGAAATGGAACTTTGAACATAATGAAGAGATGTGGCATTTTAAAGTGATTGTTGTGGGAGGTTTGTTATTTTTTTCATTAATCTTAAAATCTTTTCCTTTACCTTTCAGTTCTAGATTTCCTAATGTGATTGTAGAATTATACTGACATTAGTTAAGTTCATTTATATAGTCTCATTTAAGATATTGGTAATCATTAATTTTATTACTTTATGCAGCTCAGGGAAATATGGAAGCCTGGAGGCTGCTGTCAGAATGATTTACAATTAAAATATTTCTGTAAAAATGGCACGCTTATGCCCTGTGTCAGATCTCTACTTATTGGGAACATGTTTATTTTACTCTCAAGCCAAATTTTTTCTGTACTTTCATAGCTGTTGCAGTGCAAAATAAGTATCTAGCTAATAAGTTCACTGACAGAAAAATGATAAAGTCATCTAACATGTTGACATTTTCTTGTTTCCGCTGCACTTTGTGTGGTTTTCCTATGACTCTAAGCAGTTCTACACAGGGGTTATGGATTGGATTACACCCTGGGCTGCAGTGCTGCGTGAAGACAACCAAAACAGCGCTAAACAAAACCAGCAACAATCTTGGCATCACACTCAAGACAGTTAACTCTCTGACATACAAATTACAGTGGTTTGTAATGGGCCTTTTGACTGTGGTTAGCTATGTTCTGATTCTTGTTTACTGCTAGATCTTTTATCACCTCAAGTCACTGCCACATACGTTGAAAATCAGGCTATTTTTCTGTCTTTATTCTGGACAGTTGGGGAGTTTCTGAGGGTTAATTGGATCCCACATGTGCACACATGCACACATGTTTAGTATTTGTCTTGTGCAACGTGGGAAGAAAATGTAATTCCTGTTCCACTGTGTATTTATGGGGTCTCTTAAACCTGTATATGCTATTCAATGCAATGGGATCTGGATGTGAATTTTGTAATTGGAATCTCTAGATCTAGACTTAAGCCTGATAGATGTACTGAGGTGGATATATTTCCACTAACTTTGAATAGCATTTGTGCCAATGCAATGACATACACATGAGAAAGCAGATGAATATGCGAAGCTGGCACAATTATTAGAACATTTATTATCTTTTAATTGGACACATGCATCACAAAAATTTAGAAGCACAATACCTGTTCAACAATTTACAACAAAGCATTCACCTTTACAAAATGATTTTGTTAAGAATAATAGGTAAATAAGTCTTTCTTTTCAGATATATTGCAGACATCTGAGATACATTTGAACAGCTTCTGTCCTTCATCTTCTTTTAGAGAGGATAGACCAAGATTCTTGATGTTGTCATTGGTGGGGATTACTTCAGTTCCTTCCTCCGAAGAGAGGAATGACAAAAATATATAACCTCGAAATACTGGAGGAAGAGGAAGTTACACCTATAAGTAGTATGAATAATAATATAATCATCCTTGGTTTTTCCTGTCTGGAAATGAATTCAGGGATAGAAGACTGCAAAAGCACTTCTTACTCTGTAAATCTCTCCTTTGGCCATCTAAGAGATTAAAACACTGAGTGGTTATAACTCTGCTACCACATTGCTCATGTAGAATAGAGTCATAGAATCGTTAAGGTTGGAAGAGATATCTCTAAGATATTTGTAGCAGAATGAAAGGAAACCTTTACAGTGCTTACTATGAAATAGACACCAGAGCTGTACTGCTAGAAACGGAACCACTTCATCAAGCAGTTTTTATTAGCTCTGGCCAAGAGAGTAGTAAGCAGATTGTGCAACATTCTGTTATTATGGTTTCTGTATAAACATATTAAATAGATATTTTTCTTAAGAAATTCATGATACAGGCATTTATTAATAACAAACAGAGAATTTATACATCTGTTTTGTTAGTGACTTTCGGAAATTCAGATTGTGAGAAACTTGCAAGAGTAGCTCTAATCATTCAAGTTCTAAATATTACCAGCATTAAACTGAGTGAAATTCAGGCCTTGCCAAATCCATTCCAATCATTCAGAAGAGATGAATCCCTGGTGAATACGTATCTTTCTGCTCATTCATTCAAAACATGGTCTCATTTTTTTTTTGTGCTCACTAAGTTGATGCCAGGAGCATTCCTGTCTTTTTCCCACCCTTGATTTCTCATCCTAACCACATTCTCTGGCTCAGGCACTTCTATTTCCTTCTTTCTGGCTTTCTTCTCCTCTATTTTTCTAATTTACAATTGTCTTCTACTCATACTTTTTCCCTCTGGACTCCGCAGTTCTCACCAACTCTTCTTCAGTTCCACAGATGACTTTCCTAACCAGCATCACTTGCTAATTAAAAATGTGGATACTTAAGCAATATGTGTATTTAGATTTCCCCTTATATACTTACATTCTCCTGAAAGGTTCTTAGTATCAATCCCTTAGGACTGTGTAGCTAGTCCCTGTGCTCAGCTGAGATCACAGAATTAAAGAATGGTTTGTATTAGAAGGGACCTTAGAGATCATCCAACTCTCCACCATTGGCAAGAACACTTCCCATTAGACCAGATTGTTCAAAGCCCCATCCAGCCTGGCCTTTAATCTAGTCTTGAGATCATCTGTCAAAGTGTTTCCCTGTGCTTCCTTCCAGGAGGGTCCAGCTCACTGTGCATTCATGGATGGCACAACCTGAATTTAGCCATGAACACAACAGCACCTCCCTATCTTCTTATTCAAGAGTAAAGTAGCCCAGATTTTCTTCCAGTATATAGAGCCCCTGGATTTTATTCTTATGTTTTGCTATGATCTAGGCTCTGTAGATTGCTCTGCAGTAAGACTCCTAATGTTTGAATAAATTTCAGAATAGTAGTTCCAGACACCACTAATAATTATTGCTTATTGTGATCTAAAATATCTATAAAAGTAAGAAAAACTTACACACACATACAAAACAAACAAACAAAGAAAAAACAGCATCACAACCTTAAAAACTTTTAATTCTGTCTTTTCGTTTGATCTCAAAGGTTTGAAATGGGAAAGAAAAATCCACAGTGGTACCGATGATAATCCTTGTGTCATTAAAAATTTCAAATTTTAATATTTTTACTTTCTTAATCTTAGTGGTCTCTGTTGTTCCATTTCTTTTGGAAGTTGGGTTTAAACATAATGATTTTTTACATTTTTTTTTTCATGACACTGTACTTACCTTTTCTTACTAAATCCTCATCTCAAATTTTGTCTCTGTTCTTAGGGCCATAGTCTCCACTATTATAAGTCAACATACACACTCTGTTCTCAGCTAAACTACACAGATTTATACCAACTGAGGGTTTGTTTCCTAGCATTTGCACATAAATAATAACTGTGAAAAATAACTTAATAAATAATAAGTCTTTCTTTCAAAAAAAAAAAAAAAAAAACAATTTCTTCTTGGATGTCTTCCTCCTTCAAGCACTTTAAAAAAAAACTGTCATGCTCTGAACACTTTCCAATTTGTCCATATTTTTGTTTTTCTGACATTCTATTCCACAGTAAGGGAGAAAATTTTACTTCCCTGCAGTGTGACTTGATTCCTCTCTGTGTGAAACCTAATTTATGCAGCATTTTTGCTGCCAAATCTTCCACAGTTAATTTGTTGAACAAGGTGTCTTTAAGACGTATAACAACTCAACAAATATCCTGTCTCTAGAGCTTCGTCTCCAAAATGTAATGTAGTCATTTGCATTTGAATTGGATTCTGATAATTCTGAGAAAGCTGTAAAAATTGGCAACTAATTTCAGCAAAGTTATTAGTAGTATAAAATTTTATTCAATGTCAGTAAATCTAACATAGTTTGTTTTTTGTTATGCTCAGTCCATGTTTCTGCTCTACTCAGTTATATATGTATATATATATATATGCACATACTTACAGTATTTTCAAGTCCACTGGAGTTCCTAAGTGAGTATTACCTGTGAACTTACTATTTTATTTTCTATGTTGATGATATTCGAATAAATGTTATTTGCAGAGATCATGAAGGACATGCAAAAGCTAGAGAACACAGATAAATTAATGAATGTATTCTTGCATATTTTCAATGTTGTCTTTAGAATCATAGAATCCTTAGAGTTGGAAGGGACTTTTAAAGGTCATCTAGTCCAATTGCCCTGCAATGAACAGGGACATGCACAGCTAGATCAGGTTGCCCACATCCTGATCCAGCCACGCCTTGAAAGTCTCCAGGGATGGGCCATCAACCACATCTCTGGACAAACTGTATCTGTGCCCCACCACTCTCACTGTAAAAAACTTCTTCCTTGTATCTAACCTAAATCTAACCTCTTTAAGCTTAAAACCACTTCCCCTTGTTCTATCACAACAGACCCTGCTAAAGAGTCTGTCCCCTTGTTTCCTATACCTCCCTTTTATATATTGATAGGCTGCTATAAGGCCATCTCGAAGCCTTCTCTTCTCCAGACTGAACAGCCCCAGCTCTCTCAGACTGTCCTCATAGGAGAGGTGTTTCACCCTTTAACAGCTTCCTAGTTATTCACCTACTTAAAGATATCATAAGAAATCTTATGAAAAATGTTAAAGAAGCCTTTAAAGAATATATGTCTATAGAGAGTTCAATTAATTTAAAATGATTAAATATCTTAAAGTTGAACTACGGGAAACAGCAAGATATCTACAATCAAATGTTACATTTCTGGAAATGCAGAAGAGATTATAAGGTTTGGCTGAAAAATTTTCAGGACACTTAATTATCAGAGAGGAACAAAAACTTTGCTTATGAGAATCAGCAGCTTAGATTTTAATCAATGGAGAATCCAGGATAGGCAAAGGAGTATTAGAGTGGTAGAAAAACGATTAATGTCTGTGTTTAGTGTAGACTAAACATAGAAGGTGTAAAAAATTTCAAAAGGAAAGGGTGCTATGAGTAAACAAGTTGAGAGATGAAGGCCTGAACAAATCTCTGTACATTCAAAAAGAAATAAAATCTCCTCAACCATCCATGCGGGCACTTATCCAATCAGAGACGTGAGCTGTTCCTTCTTCTTCTAAAGGTGTCCTTGGTTCTCATGCTGTTTATCTTGCTCCACAGCTGTTGCTCTGTACAGTCCTTCTCTAATCTGATTGAATCCAAAGTGCAGTAAAAGAATCAGACTTTTTAATAGAGTGTTTTCAGTTGAACAATAATTTCTTTTTAAAAAATTGCTTAGGAATAGTGAAGATGACAAAGTCAGTGCTCAAAATTTATGAAATGACGAAATAATGAAATGATTGATGCAAGAATTCCAGGTAAAATTAATTCACCCCTCTCCCCTTGACTGCTTTCCATGACTTAATATTCTTTTGTATTACAGCACATTTTGTTTTTGTGCAGTTTTTTTTGTTTTGGTTTGTTTGCTTGTTTGCTTGCTTGTCTTTTTCGTTTTTTCTTATCCTACCTGTCAGATAGGTGTAAAAATTTCTGGAATCTAGGTGAAGAAAGAAAACAATCATTTACTTGAGGAAAAGGAGGTTGTGACTGCCCCATCCCTGGAGGTAATCAAGGCGAGGCTGGATGTGGCTCTGCACAGCCTGGTCTAGTGGTTGGCAACCCTATACAAAACAGGGGGTTGGAACTAGGTGATCATTGCGGTCCTTTTCAACCCAGGCCATTCTATGATTCTATGATTCTATGAAAAAAGATATTGAAGAGCATGGGTGATTTACAGCATCAGTCCTGCTGCTTCAGTGCATGCCATAGGGAGCCTGAGAATGAAAAAGGTGTAGATAGCTGTCCTGTCATCACTGAAATTGTTTACTGGTGAAACTTACTGAAAGGCCAGGGCTTGATGTAAGCAAAAAGAGAGCTTAGAAATTAACAGATTACAGATAGTGTGAGATAAACAGCAAGTAAGAGAGGGAGTTTTGGGAAAGAGAATAAAGAAAAGTCTGAAGAGAGAGAAAAAAGCAAACACGAATAACACCATAGCCAGTATCAACAAAGTTTTTCTTACTGTTAATGCACAATAATTCTTTCCCCCATATCCATCCTCAATCTTTGTCTTCAGTCAGTTTTTGGATACTATAACCACAGATTTTAGTCAATGAAATCTGCAAGTAGAAAACCATTTATCATGCCTCCAACTCAGATTTCTCACGGTGTAGGGGTAAAAATACCAATAGCACACATTAGACTGGAAAGCATTCAAGAGTATTTGACATAATCAACAAACCATAAATGACAGCAAAGCAGCACCAATGATAGGTTTGCTGCACAATCACAGAAAATGAACTGGCTTTTTGATAGGGAGGGACTGCTTACTGGTCATCCTTTATGGGTGGAACTCCTAGTAGATAAGGAATTGGAGGAATGGTTGCTCTCAAAGAGATGTAATTAACAGCTCAGTGCTCAGGTGGAGACCTCAGGGGTCAGGGTTGGAACTGACACAGTGGGATTGACTGCAAACTCAGCAAGTTTGCAGGCAACACCAAGCTGTATGATATGGTTGACACACTGGAGGGAAGGGATGCCATGTAGAGGGATCTTGACAGGCTTAAGAGGTGGGCCTATAGCAACTTCATGAAGTTCAACAAGGCCAAATACAAGAAGTTTCACCTGTGTCAGAACAATCCCAAGTACAAATACAGGCACAGCAGAGAATGGCTAGAGAGCAACCCTGAGAAGGACTTTGGAGTGCTGATGGATGAAAAAATCAACATGTGCATTTGCAGTCCAGGAAGTAAATCATATCTTGGGCTACATCAAAAGAAGCTTGACCAGCATATTGAGAGAGCTAATTCTCCCGCTCTACTGTGCACTCATGAGACCCCATCTGCAGTACGGAATTCAGCTCAGGGGACCCCAGCACGGGAAGGACATAGACTTCTGTGGTTTCAGAGGAGGGCCATGAGAATGATGAGAAGGCTGGAACATCTCTCCCATGAAGACTGGTTGAGAGAAATGGGGTTGTGCAGTCTAGAAAAGAGAAGGGTCCTGTGACGCATTGTAGAGACCTGTCAGTAACTAAAGTGGGCCTACAAGAAATCTAAAGAGGGGCTATTTATGGGGGAGAGTGTTGATAAGACCAGTGATAATGGCTTTAACTACAACAGGGTAGATTTATATTAGATATTTTAGAAATTAGGAAGAAATTCTTTAGTATAAGAGTGGTGAGGCACTAGAATGTGTTGCCCAGAGCAGCTGTGGATGGCGGGTGGCAGAACAGTTGCCCAAAGAGATTTTTTTCTCTGTCAGGATGATGCTGTCTTTCGTCTCTTGCCAGACCTGATCAGTGCTTTGTTTAGCTGGTGCCCCTGAAGCAAAGCTTATGAACTATCTGATTTTTCAGCTTCTAATATCTTTTTGTCCCCGTATAAGAGCATTTACTTCAATATACTCACAGAAAATTATTTTCAAGGGTTACATACATCTGTGCTATCCTACTTAAACTCATTCTTGAAGAGAAATCACTAAGGGAAGGCTCCATCTGGGTCCATGCTCACCCTAAGCTGCAGATGGTGAGGAAGATCCATCCCTGGTATTCTCAGCTTTTCCTCGTGATGTGTCTTACCACAGAGTGAATTGAGAGAGATCCAAATTAAGATTTTAGCAAGTTGTTAGTAAAAAGGGGAGATGTGCTGGGTTGTTATCTGGGGCTTAGATCTTCACCTTTCTAAGAGAGTAATGATATTCCCTACTTTGTACATCCACAACAGATTGATCATAGTCCTTATTCTCTCCCAGCAATCAGCTGGTAGTGCACAAGGACTAAAAAACAGCCAACTAAGAAGCAGGAAAATTTGTTAAATGTTAGAAACATCTAAAAGCTGGAGCAGCCAACTAGTAAAGGTAGAAGTTATGTCATTCTCTATTGCCCAAAATATGTTGGAAGATTATGAATCATAAGGTTTGAAGAATGATTAGTTCAACCAGGGATACGTGGACTATTAGATAATACTTGAAGCTTTCTTGTTCTCTGATATCTATTGTCATACTCTAAACATAAATTATGCAATACAAATAAAATTAAAAAAAAAAAGTTTTTCTTTTAGCATTTGTTTATTTGCTTGGCACCAGAAATAACTAACAGAGAGCTGCTGAACAGTGATTCCTTCCAGAAAGACCATATCCTTCAATGAGCACAACATGAAAGGAAGCAAAGGGTAACAGAAAAATTTTGTAGCAAATAATACAGCAAAACAAAGGGCAGAAAAGACATTGGAAAATTTTTCTCTTTGCTGTCAATAATAACCTAGAGGAAGATATTATGAAACAAGATCTGAGCTTTGCTTGCATAAGCAAACCTGACTGTCATATTCAGGATTATTAAATAAGCAAAAGCTTTAAAGTATGTATTACCAACACCCTTTTAAACAAGTTCTTGCAGAACCTTTGATAAAGAAGTCAATAAGCCTACATAAGCCTTGGACATCTACAATTAGCTAAACTGAAGAAGATGAAATAACTAATGAGGGATAAAACATTGCAAGTATTTTTATGTGTTTGAAAATGAACTCAGTGTTTATTTAGCATATACTTTTGATGCTAGACTATTACTGTTATCATATATCTAACATTTACCTAAGAAGAAATATGAAAACAAACCAGCATTTATTAGCCTCTGTATGTAGTATCTGATGCAAGGAGCGCATCAACTAAAGTATATTTTTATTTCAAACAACATCTTTTCAACTTCTTTGCCTTTAATAAATGAAAAATCAGGAGTTGTAACACAGTTCCACAGAAATATCATTCAAATAGAGATAGCTAAAGCTTCATCCAACTCATTTAATGCAACGCAGTTTGTATTATGACCTGTAGCAACACTGCTTTCTTTTTTACCTACTTCTTGTTAACTTGAGGAGAAAAAGCTCACCACTAAAATCAGCAATATAGTCTAGTGAATTGAAGCCTCATCCTTGGCACTAAGAACTTCAGCCATGAACACTGTAGGCCTCAGGCCTACAGCCTTTAAGGTTCTCCTTTACACTGTTTGTTTTGTTCATGTTTTTGTGTTTTTTTAATGACTGTTTGGGACATGAAAGCACTTCTCTGTCTATAGCTAGTAGTTAGCATAACCAAAGCCACATTTAATTTTCTTTGTAATGATGAGAAATGTATTAAAACAAGAAATGTCAAAGGTTAAAAACTTATTTGTGTAGATTTTAAAACGCTGCAGAAAGAGAAGCGTTTACATTCTAACAAATAACTGAATTTAAATTAAAATATCATGTGAATCTAATTCTGAACAAGGTTCACAAATATATACTTTAAAGAAGACCTTCAAATATAACTATAAATGCACTAAATGAATATGTTGTCTACTACTCTGCCAAGGAATATTATCACAATGGAATGTAGAAGGTTCTCCTTCTGTTAGATTAAATCAGAACACTCCAAATATGAACACTAAAAGACACTTTAAGACAGAAAGACCTTGAAATCCCTGTAAATGCTGCTGTTTTCTCATGTTACACTTAGCAATGAAAACCAGTGCTGTAGAGTGCCATTCAATTTGTCTTCCATGGTACATTTGCACTATAGTATTCACCTCAGAGCAGGGACCACAATGCCTGGCCTTTTCATGACTGGATTCAGTTAGGGATCTAAGATAAGGCTTCTAAGATAAGACTTCCACACATATTCTCTTCAGTTGCTTGACAGACCACCCAGTGACGTAGGCTCTAAATCTAGGCATCAGGCTCAGATATTTGAAGGTCAGCAATGTAAATATCATTGTAATCTGCTCTTATATATTATAAGGAATATATAATGCCTATGATACTGCGTTTCTATAATATTTGTGAATAAGTATACATAAATTATAATTCTTGTATACTCAGTTCAGAATGTCTTCAGTGAAATTGTAGTTAAAATTACTAACTAGTAAAGAGAACTGGCATTGTCCTATAATAAGGAATTTCTAAAGTGCCAAGACCTAGCACACACTATAAAGGTGAATCCAAACTAAATTTGGTGTGTGGTTGAGTCCAGAAAATCCACTACAAAAGGTGATTAACAGAATCATAGAGTAATAGAATGATCAGGATTAGAAGGGACCTTGAAGATCACTAGTTCCAAGATCTCTGTCATGCTCAGGTACTTCTCTCAAAGTTTCATCCAACTTTACCTCAAACACTTCCAAGGATGGGGGAGTCCCTGACAAGGAGTCCCTTGTCATCTTTCTTGTACACACCATGTAAGTACTAGAAGGCTGCTATTAGATGTCCCCAGAGACTTCTCTAGATTGAATAACTCCCATTTTCTCAGTCTATCTTTGTAGGAGAAATGCTCTACCCTTCTGATCATCTTTATGGTATTTCTCTGGACCCACTCTAACAAGTCCTGGATGTAGAGGTGGATGCAGTACTCCAGGTACTGCACAAAGGATAATCACATCCTGCAGCCTGCTGGCCACACTCCTGATGATGCAGTCCAGAATACAGTTGGCTACAAGTACATACTGACAGCTCATGTTGAAGTTTTCATCCATCGGTGCTCCAAAGTCCTTGCTCTCCATCCTTATATGATATGCCTGTATTTGTGCTTGGAAATGCTCTGACACAGGTGCAGCACCTTGTATTTGGCCTTGCTGAACTTCATGACATTGACATGGGCCCACCTCTTAAGTTTGTCAAGGTCTCTCTGAATGGCACTCCTTCCCTCCAGTGTGTAGACCACACCACACAGCTTGGTGTTGTCTGCAAAGTTGCTGAGGTTCACATCACCAACAGAGATTTTAAACAATACTGATAGGAGGCACAGAGTAGAATGAGGCAAGAAGAATATTTACCCATCTTGAAATATAGTTTTCTTGAAAAGCCTTTAAGTCTGATCAGCACCTTCTCCCTATCTTTTCTCATACAGAATCACTTCTTTGTTTTAGTGATTTGATCTAACAGAGGAACAGCAGATGTTCAGTGAATTACATTTCCTATCTATTCATAATTTGATTATAAAGGGAAACAGGAGATATATTTGCTTCTTTAAAAAGAAAAGAAAACATTGATTCAATCCCTTCCCCATCTTTGTATTTAAATGCCACAGATTAAAATTCTTCCCTCACAGAAAAATACCCTAAAAATATCTGTTTTAGGTTTTCACTGCTTTTTTTTTTTTGCCTTCAGTACCTGGACAATTACATCTATATGTTTAGGAACCTAAAAAACAAAAACAAAAACAAAAACAAACAAAAAAAGAGAACAGGAAAGAAAACGCTAATATTAATATTTAAGTGTTTCATTATAGATTTTGAGATAGAATGAAATGAATGGAATTGCAGTATGATTCTGGAAACCAGCTTCTTATTTTTTTAATAAAATAAGATTTCCTATTCATTTTAATGGTTTCCTCTCACCAAATACTTATCCCCGTATTTTGGTTCTAGATGGAGAAAACAAAATATGTAGTCCATTTTGAAATACTTAGTGAATGCCAGACTCTCATCCCTGTAGAAATTTATGTTTCTGCATAATTCCAATGGAAATCCATTGGAAAGCTTATATCTAGGATTGTCTTATATCTGCAGAGGCTCTAGATTGTACTGCATTCATGAAAGAATATTAATTAAATATAAATTTAAAATGTAAAATGTTACAGAAATCATGACACAAATGAATGTAAAAAAGTATTAGGCAATGACTTTTGGATGACTGTCATGATCTTTCAAAAAAGCAACTAGCGCTAATAACAGACAATGCTAGTAATATTCAAAAGTAAACCTAGATTCTTCACCGTAGTATTTGATGTATAAGAATTATGTATAGCAGCAATAAATATATACTCTAATGTCAGAAAACTGTGCTATACTGAGAAGTTCAAGTAATGACCTGATAAAACTTCTGTCACTTGGAATGGAATGGTTTACTCTATGACTATTACAGAAACTTGAAGTGGTATATATTCTAAAAATGAATAAGGATCTTATTTTTCAGTGATACTGCAATGAATTATTAAAAATTATTCCAGCTCTTATATAGCTTTTCTTACCCAAACCCTTTATGTTATGATACATGTAATTGAGTGACTAGGTTCGGTCCTGCAGTCTGTATCATACAGGAGATAGGACTCATTGATCCAATAAGGCCTCATCACTGTGGGAAATGTATAATGATCTTAAGCATTTGTTGCTAAACACTGCAGTTTTCATGAATTCATCCAACATGCTTATGTTTTGTTCTGCATGATCTCTTCTACTGTGAAAAGTGCCTTTTTTTTTTTTTTTTTTTTTTTTTTGTACTCTGTGGAAACATGAGAGAGCATATCCTTCTGCAGGAGAGGAATAACCTATCTAACATTTGCCAGCGTAAGCCTCAGGGTAAGAACGCTGCATATTTGGTAAAGTGAGAGAAATATTTGTAAATTTTCATCAGTCTGTACCAAACTAACTTAGAACCACAAGTTTTTTGTAAAACAAAAATAAACCAACTTGTTCCTTATTCCCATGTAAACCTCATAAAATCAATTCAAAAGAAGGAGTGAAAGAATGGTTGCTCTTTATTTTCCTGTTCCTTCTACAGTGGTTTTAGTAAACAGAAGCACCTTCATTTCTATTAATGAATTTGAAATTTGTACTAGTATTATGCAGTTTCATTATTGCGTAACTAATAATCAGCTATTTGTCTTGAAATCAGGGTTATATACATTTCTATGATTTTATTATCATTACAGTATATTGGTACTGTTGTTATTACTAATCCCATTGGAACACCAGAGTAATGATTTTCCAGTGAAAGGTAATAGTTGGTTAGTCAAGGCTATCTAACCCAGCTTCTCTCATTAAAAACTAAAGAGACTCTTTGACTCTTCTGGGACTATTTTAGAAGTATTATTGAAAATGATTTCTAGTATTGTACTCTAAAACAAATATTGTCCAATTTTACTTAATTTTTAAATTTACTTTTATGGCATTTAGTTAACAATTCTGTTTTCAATTGTAAGAATTTTATTTTCAATTATTTAAATGCATGAAAGGGTATGAGTTTCTTTTATGACATCAGTATGCAAGTGGTTCATATCCAAATGCAAAAAGTCTAAAACTTACTGATGACACTGCTGTGTAAGCAATACTTTTTCTAGTGTGGTAACTGGAAATAAACTGATAGATAGACTTTTTATCTAAATGCAGTGGCTGAACAGATAAGGTGTCCTGTTTAAGAGACTCAGTTGGGAATTTCAAGTGCCAAATATGTCTCTCATTATTAAGATAAGTTTCTAAAGCTACTTCCACAAAATCTGTTCCTTCTAGTCAGTAGAGAATAAATGTCTGGATTGAGGAAAGAAATGAAGAGAAATTACTGTTTTAGTTGGAGATAGTTCGTCGGTTTAAAGATGGTGTACTAGTTCTAGCTTTGATGAGAAATCAGAAAGGGAGCTGAAAGCTTTTCCAAAAAGACTGAGCTGCTTAGGCCTAATGTGGTAGCTGTGGGAAAGGCACTGATGCCATAGAATGGTCCAACATCCTGTCCCATCCAGGAAAACAACTATGTTTCAGCCCAGTCTTCAAGGGAACAGCAGATAGTTCCTCTTATCAGTCAGTCTTCATCAACTCATTTCCTGGAGGGACAGGAAAAGCACTGGCAACTGCCAAAACCCTGGGGACATCCTGGAGAGAAAATTAGCTCTCCAGGGTAAACATGCAAATTCTCAGACTGGTTCAACCAAATTAAGAGTGCAGACTGGCAAAGTAATCAACTGTTGACTATGATTATGGATAGCGAGGTAATCCATTTTGTAGCACAGGGAATTCTCACCCCATACCTTTAGTAGTATTTTAAATTCAAAATTTATTTAACTATTTTCATTTTTTATTTCGATCAAAGGAGATTAAAGTATTTATCTCAGCCAATAGCCCTGTGTCTGCATTCCCACGCATACTAGAATCATAGACTTTGCATTCTCATACAGGAATGCCTCTTTTGGTCTTCTTATTTACCTCGGACTCTATGTCTTGCAATGCATTTCACAAACTGCTTTAGAAAGCATTTTTCAAATTTCTGTCTTTTATGTATTTTCTCTTATGCAGTAATAATTATTATGCCATCTACTCCAATGGGTATTTCATCTTCAAAATTAGTTTGAGCACCCACTGTTAACAACTACAACCATCAACTGATACAACTGTGAGTTTACACAACTGTGAACTGAATACACATAAAAACATGACAGGTAGTGAATACCTTTTAAAAATTTAGTAGAGAAGATAGTACACCCACCTAGGTGGATTTTTGAAATTTGTTTAGGTAGACAAATCATTAAATTACTTGCATAACTTAATAATAATAAATAATAATCCTATATATATAAGTATAATGTGATATGCCAGATGTAACTTGAAAGGAAATTTTCTTTGTTTTAGCACCAAGAACTTCATGAAAGAGTTTCTGGATTGTTGTGGCACTGTAGCTAGTTTATATGTTAACTTGTTCTAACTCACCAAAGAAAGGCTGTATTATGTCCATTTTTATCTGATAAGGAAAGCTGAGTGGCATCTGAGTCTAATGTATTGCAAGAGAAAAGAGAAATGTAATAGGAGCTGTATAGGCAGAGAACTTAAAATCTGGTTTTAAATGTTTTTTTTAAAAATTTCCAATTTGACCCCATCTAAGGCAGGATAACTAAAAGAGTCACTAAGATGTTGTAAAGAACAGGAGAAAGAAGGAAAAAAATTGTTTTTCAAGTTAAGCAGTTTATCTTGGATTTAAACAATAAAATCAGATCAAGTAGAGATGAAAAGTTTCATAATTTTAATTTGCCATACTCCCTCTTCACATTCTTGTCTTCTAGTTCAACCTAAACACACCCTTCAATTCCACTTTATTGTTCTGTGGTCTTCATTCTATCAACATTTAAGGTGAATTCTCCTTTAATGTTTAATGTTTGCACACTCTATTTAAGAGTAATATAATCAAAGCTAGATGATCATATTTCTTTCTAAGCCTTATTGCACTTATTTTTCTCCCTATCTGTTGTTGATACTATTGTTTCTTGAGCCACTGATACCATTTTTTAAGGTACAATCTTAATCTTTACTGTAGAAGTAGGTACACAAACTATATAGAAATGCTACCAACATCTTCAGTAATTTATTTCCAGTATTTAAATGTACTGGTCTGACTAACTGCATAATTTATTTTGATCCTTATGTACTGGTGTCATTACTGCAGTTCCCTCTTGACCTTACATAAAAATCCATTCAAAATACCATTAATGTTATTTTCAAACCATTTGTCATCATCAACTCATCATTCTTACATCAGCAATAATCTTGCCATTCTTATTTTGAACACTCTCTAAAATGATGACCCTTATTATTACATAATACACCTAACACCTTACCAGGTTGCTCAGCCATATTACTCTGTTAATGGTGTTGACTCTGTTACACACTTTTTCCAGTTTCCCTAAGCTTTCTTTAATTCTCCCTCTAGTCAAATACCTCCATAACTGTTCTCATAAAGTTATGTTGCTGTGCTTCACACCAAAGATTATTCTCTTCACTAATGTTATATGTTTGGGTTTATCTTAAAAAAATATGACTACAGATCTGTCAAAACATGTATATATATATAAATATCATTATTAGTAGGCTTTTTATTGAAAATGACTTTGGACAGAAGTCTATTTTTGTCAAAAAACAAACAAAAAATCCTAAATAGTCACTTTCTATATTGAATAAGTTACAGAAGGCTCCCCAGATTGGACTCAAATTGCAGATATTCTGGCCAGTGTCTATTTGTGTTCTTTTTCCCATTTCACCATTGGACAGTGGGCCACTGCCTTCAGAAGAAGACCCTTGCCCTCCTAATCCTCTTGACCTCTGGAGATGTTTGCCAGCTTTTAGGTCTGATCTATAAATTAAGGTAGGTAAGAAACATGCTACCTTGTTTTGGAAGTTGATTAAGAGAGTGAGAGGTAGTCTGTCACTGACCACAGCAAGCTGCAGAGAAGGTGAAAACACTAGAAGCATAAAACTGGATACACAAGTGAAACGAGATCAGATCAGAAATCATAAGCTACAGGGGCTGAGATCAAAAACACCCTAGGGACTCTAATCTGAGATCAAAGAAGTGTTCAAACCACTGAGGAAACTGAGACAAGGGAAGGCATGTAGGTGTTTTATCTAGATTTGTATACTTAGCCTAATATAGAAGGTGTGGAGATTTGCTATCTTTATAGTCTGAATGGTAGGTTGCTGTAGCTTTCATTTGCCCTGAAGAGGTGAAACCTCTTGAGTTTTCTTTCTCTTTCTTTTACTTATGGGCAGTCAGTCCTAGTCATCACAGCACTGTGAGATTGAATGTTCTTTCTTCTGTGAAGAGTAACCATGAAGGCTGCTTTTGAAAATATCCTATTGTGACGATGAAAACAAGGAGTCCTCAGATCTGATACTGTGGAAAGGATTAAAAATTTCAGTGTGGCAGAACCTAAGCAGAGCAGTCATTTTCATACAATAGTATCAAAGCCTATTTTCGTTTGTGTGGATGTGGTATTGCTTTATACCCAGATACTGATCTAGGTGGCTGATACTCTGAGTGTTATTGCTATACTTTTTCTGAAAAAAGTTGCAAACCATCAAACCTGAGCACATTGATGGACAGCTTTAGTTCTCTGACACATTTCTGAATTAATATTCCCCAAAGCCCCATGAGTGAATAAATGCTTTCATTTGTTATTTTCAAAGTGAATTGAATGATATTTTTTATAACGTATTAAAGAAAATAAGCAGATTTTTTTTCCCCATTTGTAGGAAAGACTTACTAGCCCCCAGGAATTTCAACACTCCTTTTAGCAGGTAGGTATGAAATAGTAAGGAACTTGTTGAAACTGGTAACATGAGGATGAAATTCCCTAAATCTGTTTTAACGTGTACATTCACTTTTTGCTTGATAGCACTCTGTGATTTAGACAGAGGGTATAGCATGATTTGGCTATAGTTGGCAAAAATTTGATTTCTTATCCAGCAGACATGATCTCCTAGGTTCTAGCTAGGACTGAATAAATGTTGTGTTCTGTTCAAACAATTTCTGTATATATTTCAAGTTGTCATTTCACATATCATTGGAATATTTTAAGACACAGATAATGTGCATTTCCAAACTGTATTGTAGAAGGGCATGTGTATAATCTCTGTGCGTTATAGTATGAGACAGTTAGAAGGACCAGCTTAAATAAATATTTCATAAACATGTTACAGGTTTTGGAATGCATAATTAGAAAAGAGCAAGAGTTTCTTCTTGCGCTTCAATATCAGCATGAATTTCTGGAAAATACATTAATTTTCTTCAGTACTGTTCTAATTGCTACCTCAACATGTTTTACAGCATTGCTGGAAAACTATCTAAAATCAACAGTATCATGCTGCCTTCTGTCTACGTATAATTCAGATAGCATTTTGTAATTGATTTCACTGAGAAGTTTTTATCTGAATATATCTAATAATACATTTACATCAGTCTACTTGTACAAATAAACCTACATGTGCATTTAAAATGACCATTTGCCTTTCATAGTATTTAATTTTGGAAGTGTATTATAGTATTGTATATTTAAAGAATTTTTTTTTAGTAAAGTCCTGGAAAGGGTCAGAAAGTCTTCAGATATTTCAGAAGGCCACTTCTTGATGATTTGAAAATGTTTTGTCAGCCACTTAGTTTGCCACAATGCAGCTAAGATTTGCATATTTTCATAGAATTTTCCCTTTCATTTTTATTTAATATGAAAATTTATAGTAGATGTTCATTCAATTTTACAGACTCTGTAACTCCTTTCTATTTCTTTATGTCCTATATGATATTGTAAATGTGTGTGAATGTGTTTATTGGAAATCCCGAACCAACAGAAATATATGGAATTAATAATAAAGATTATTACACCGTCACCTAAATGAAAAAAAGAAAAAAATAAAATAAAAGGATTGGAACCCTTTTCAGAACAGTTATTTAACTGCAGCCAGGAATGTTCCTAGTATCCTAAAATTACAGCTACATGTCCAAAATAACACAAAATCCTACACAGGCATATATGAAAGCGTTGTTATCATTTCCGAATGATTTAATTCTCACCATTAATTACACGGAGTATTTTCAGTAAATCACTTTTGGAACTTATATTGAATAGATGATGGCATGATGTTTGAAAGATACTCTGTGAGAAATTAAGTGCTTCACATATTTAGAGCAAGCTTCTGGACTAAGATCAGAAGCAACATAAAGAAGATCACAGGTTTCTATAGTTTAATTTTGTACAGATGCTTATTTTCTAATAACAGATACAGATCATTCATGATATTCTCTATAAAAATCTCTACAAATACACCATTCTCATTTTTAAAGTATTACTGAAATCACTTGCCCATGAATTTAATATCTTTGAATGCATTGGAGACAGCTGAAATTGGTTTTTGAACATAAAAAGATATCTGAATTACTGATTGAATTACCAAGAAATTTAGCCATCATGACTACTTGTTCAGGAGAAGGTATTAATGCACAAGTATCTTGTAGATTTGAGCCTTTCTAAAATACCTGTTTGATTTTACTAAGTAAATAAATAAACAGTAAACAGCAGAAATCAAACCTTTAAATCCTTTATCTGATTTGACAGGCAGTTATTGCAAAGTATTTGTGTGAGAATGTCTGGATATTCGAAATGAGATGGCATTACAATTTTACGGATTGCTAGTGTGCTAATCTATAATTTTGTATTATAGATAGAATAAAATATAATGAATGACACTGTTGATTACTGAGTTTTCAGTTTTATACTTGTGGAAGGACATCAAATGTGTTAAGATGTTTTCCATCTGAAGTATTAGAGGGAACCTGCAAGATTGTTTGCACATACAATTTCAGTCTTCAAAAAATGCTGAGAAATTACCTGTAGAGTTGATCATCAAAATCTCTTTATTTCATATTGATTTTAACATATATTTTTCTAGGTTACAAAGTTAGATTTGTATTATATATCTGTATTTATAAATATAGAGTTACCCTTTGTTTTTTTTATGATTCTCTTGCTATGAAAACATTTTTCATAGGTTGATGTCATCATCACAGATTTCTTCTTATATGTACTGTAATAATAAAAGGAAGCCCAAAATATGGTAAAAGTTTATGTGTATAATGTATTGTTTTGACTACTTGATTATCAACTGAAATGGAGATCTGCCTTTCTACGTTTGCTCTTTAATCAACTTTTGTTATTTTCTTCCCTTTTACCATTTCCTACGTTAGTTAAACCTGCTTATTACTTGTTCCTTCTGTTTATTATTATTATTATTGTTATTTTATTCATGTGTATTCTCTTGAATGGAACAGTTTCTCAGCTAAAATTTCTTTTCCTGTTCCTTAAATGTCTTCTAAAATCTCACTTATTATACTGAGAAATCAGGAAACATCAGATCAAGAGAGCTAATTGAAACTAAATGTATCTTCCCTAACTACCTTATGAATATATATCACACGATATGGTCTTTAGTTTGAAGTTTAAATGGCATTTTTCCCTCTCCCCCCATATTTTCCTGCCTCCTTCACTGTATAGGATGGCTGATTTCATTAATAGTGGCCAGCTAGGCATTTTTTTTTGTTTTGTTTTGTTTTGTTTTTTGTATGAGCTTCATTGTATTTAGTAGGATTGCTTCTAGACTCACTTCTAAAAGAACTTAAGATTCTAAAATTTAATTTATGGAAGCGTCTATGCCTGGCACTCTAGAAGTCTCCCTCGGGCACTAAAAAAAACTGGAACACCAGAAACCCACCTCAGGGAACTCTCTACCAAGCATGGTGGTTTCCAGGGCTCCTGAAGGAACTAATCTTGTGCTTCTCTTGTGTAGGACATACTTGGCGTACATCTGCTTCAAGAGACACAAGCTCACTGTGCTCACATTCTAAAGGAAGTAAAGACAAGGGTCTCCTTAACACACCACAGCAGCAAACCTGGTCAGCCCTACTGCAAAGTAGAGTTTATTACTCAAGCTCACTGCCTTTTTCACATGATCACATGGACCTTACTTAAGGCAGTTCAAGCTGCATTTGTATTTGCTGAGTAACAAGATAGCTTTTGAATGCCAACATTATAACATTGAAGAACAAGCTCTGCTACAGGGATCTGGCAATTCAAGTCAGCCTGGTTTAGTGTCCAAGGGTTCATTTCCTTCTGAATTGAAAATTTAATTCTTATTCTCTCACTCCAATTAGAGAGGTAGATGTGATCCTTTCCAGTGCGAATTATCTGATGATCTACTGCCTGCTAGTATTTCTAATCCTGTGGAAGGGGAAAGATTTGGAGTACAATTTTGCTTCAGGTTTTCTGAAAGCTTCTCCTTGTTGAGTGTACTTTCTACATACACCAGTCTGGAAAGACTAATTTTCATTGTGCACTGTCTAGAGACATTAAATACAAATTTACTTGCATCACAGAAGATATCCTCACTGCAAATAAAATGTTACATATAGGAAGAAATTTATCTTCCTATATCTTTCTTCCTATCTATAGCAAGAAACATATCTTCCTAAAACTCCCTTTCAATGATACACAAGCAACGTTGCTCGATCTGTTTATTTCTCAGAGCATGCATATTTTTCTCATATTTCTACTAACCAGTAACTTTTTAAACAGATCCAGAAATAAAGAAATACACTAAAAATTTCATTTGAATTATTTGTGACCCACCACAAGAAAACCACAATTTTCAGTGAAAGTAGACCTAAAGTTTTACACCTTTAATTAATACAAATATATTAGTCTATTATGTGCTCATATTGTGCTTTTTAATTGAGAAGATCACTGGTCTTATGCTTAGTGAAACCCAATTTCTAAAATGGTATCCAAAGAAAAAAAGTATATTAACTGAGAAGAAATATGAAGAGTAAGATACTATCATCATATTGGAACATGTTGTGCTCACTTATCACAGTATTCTAATTTTAAAAGACAATTGGTGTCTTTTAAATAATTTTGGAAGAAAAAACATAGCAATCCTCTTAGAAACTTTCTGCAAGTGAACTTTCAGAATCTAAAAAGGTCAAACAATGTAAGTAATGCTATGGGCACACCCTCTGTTTCCTCAGGACGTGTTCTCATTCAGGAAGTCTGGGACTAATTACTTTTAATCAAAGAGCCGGACAAGCATATTCTTCTAGCTTGAAAGATATACATCTGGTGAGGTTAGGAAGAGATTCTGCTAATGCTCAGGTAACTGCTACATGGGAAAATATTACCACTTACTCCTCATTTTAGCAAAATTATTAGTCATATTTGAGTCACAAGTAAGTGGCAAATAAATGGATGAGACAGGATGACCTTTTAACTTCTCATCTTCCTTTTCCACGCATTTCTCTACAAATGTTTGTTCTGGGGTGTTGTATTCTATAGCAAAGAATCAAATATATATATATATAAATGCTTTTGTTAAGTGTGCTTGGTAGTTATTTGAATGAAATTGAGTTACTTCCAAATCAAAAAGTATGGATGTGATTTTGCAGTTGGCTGTTAGAAATTTCACTCTGAGAGGCTGAGGAATGAGTCCTATAATATTCTCAGGTTTTTGCCATGTTTTATTTTTTGTTGTCAAGTGTGTGAATGAACAAAAGGAGATTTCATTCCTTTATACCACTGAACAATTTTTTTTCATATAAGACTTTTCCTACTCAGCCACACAGTCAAAAATTGTATAATTGAACATTTGATTTATTATAGCAGCTTTTTTCTGACATTGACAAAACAAATCTGTATGTTTGTATAAATATTGCTTGCAGCTATTGAATGCAACTACAAAGACAATGCTCCTGCCCATGTCACACATTGCTTTGTAGCTTGGCATGCATTCTTCCCTCCTTCACCAAAACAAGTTATTTGTTTTCACTTTGAGAACAGTAGTTGATTTTATTCTATTTCTCAGTTTTCATTCATAGCAAAAAATCAGCTGCCATTTCCAGTCAACCAATACCACAGTTTTTTTCCCGTTTGCTAGGTTTAAAACAAGGATGCTTATGATTTTTTCCATGTGTACTTCCCCCCAGAAATTCCCCAAGTCATGAAATTGTTCTCTTAACATTTTTCCCACTGCTATCATACCTTAAAAACCCAGGGTAAATTTCCTACAGTTCCAAAGGGTGGCAAAAAAAAAAAAGAAACAAAATAAAGAACTCTTCATTTTGCTACTTGTGGCATGATTATGGCCAAAGCAAAATTTGCTGTTCATGTCTTTATATAGGCCACAGTGAGGACAATGACAGTAGAGTGGTATTGCAGAAAAGAGAGCACAATCTATTCTCAGTATCCAAGGTGGACAGAATTAAATTTTTTGTGTTAAAGCAGCAGCAAAACATTTGGTTAGAGTTTAGGGGAAAAAAAAATATCACTAAGTATCACTTTCTATAACTAAGAAATGTTGAGAGACCATAAAATATGCTTTCCCAAAAGTACTTCACTAAAGGTTAGGCAAAAATCACCTAGGGGTGACCGAAAATGGGGTTTTGGCCTCTCAGGATCTCTTCCTATTCTTACTGAAAATTTCACAGATAGATAGGCATTGAATGTTGCTAGTGGGACATGGTTCTTGATTTCAAAAGCCAGGAAAAAATCCCACATCATTTTAAAAAGAAGTACTTAAGAAGCAAAGTAATGATATATGAAGCCAACTTCATAGTCAAGAAATTTAATGTAGACAATTATTTGAAGTAGAATATCTTTGTGGTCTTTGTTATGTTTTAATCAAGAGAAGGTTTTATTTTTATTATCTTCGTTTTATGGTTAGCTTTATGGTTAATCTACTTGAAGGAAAGTCTTTTTCTTCCTTCAAATCTATTTTCAAGTTAAATTCCTTGGTTTTTATTACATATTTGTTTGTATCAAAGAATGTATCTGGGAGTTTTGTAAGCCTTAAATAAAAGAGTAGAAGCACAGAAAACTTTTACACAGACATATTTTTTTTCTGATACTTTTGTTTAAATAGGCCGTAAGCAAAACAAAAATGCAAGGGTTGAGTTTATATACTCAATTTGCTTTGAACATCTGAAGCTTCACGGAACAGATAGAGAAAAAAAAAAAACAAAAAAAAAAACCTGAAAGGAAGGTATTAATTTGATTAGAGTCACATCAGAAGAAAAAAAGCTTGTGAAGAACTGTGTAAGAACTAACATTAAAATCTTGAAACTTTGGCAACATCAACAGTCTACAATAGTCAAAGCAATGCAGATCATAGAATCATAGAATCATAAAATCACAAGCTTGGAAAGGACCTACAAGATCATCTAGTCCAACCGTCCTCCCATTACCCTTGCTACCACAAGCCACTAAACTGTATCTTGTAGCTCCTCATCCAGACACCTCGTGAACACCGCCAGGGACAGCAACTCCACCACCTCCCTGGGCAGGCCATTCCAGTGCCTGACCACTATCTGAGAGAAAAAGTTTTTCCTTATGTCTAATCTAAACCTCCTCTGGTACAACTTGTGGCCACTTCCTCACGTCCTGTTCATTGCCTGGGAGAAGAGGCCAAACTCCTCCTCATCACAAAATCCCTTCAGGAAGTTGTAGAGTGCAATGAGGTCTTCCCTGAACCTCCTCTTTTCCATACTAAATAATCCCAGCTCCCTCAGCCACTCCTCATAAGATTTGTGCTCCAGATCCCTCACCAGTTTTGTTGCTCTTCTCTGGACAAGTTCCAGGGACTCAATGTCTTTCTTGTAGTGAGGGTCCCAAAACTGAACACAATACTCAAGGTGTGGCCTCACCAGTGCTGAGTACAGGGGGATGATTACCTCCCTGCTCCTGCTGGCCACACTATTTCTAATGCAGGCCAGGATGGCACTGGCCCTCTTGGCCGCCTGGGTATACTGTCGGCTCATGTTCAGCCAAGCATCCACCATCACCCCCAGGTCCCTTTCATCTTCACAGTCATCCAGCCACTGTGCCCCAAGCCAAAAGTGCTGCATGGGGTTATTGTGGCCAACGCACAGGTCCTGGCACTTGGCCCTGTTGAACTTCATCTCATTCACCTCAACCCCTGCGGGACACCACTTGTAACAAGTTGCCAGCTGTACTTAACTCCATTAACTACTATCTGCTGGGCACAGCCCTCTAGCCAGTCTCTTACCCAAAGAAGGGTATACCTGTCTAGGCCATGGGCACCCAGTTTCTCCGGGAGAATAGTGAGAGATCACATCAAAGGCTTTGTTGAAGGCTAGGTAGAGTACTACATCAACAGCTTTTCCCTTGTCTACCAGTCTGGTCACCCAGTCACAGATGACACTAATCAATGCAATTAAAGACCTTCTTGGCTGCTTCACCATGGGTACTGAGTTGTTACGCCTTTGGGCAGCAGTGATTGTGTGGAGTAGACACATGATCTTGATAACCAAACTTTCTCTATATATTCTTTACTACATGAGAACAAACTCAGTACAGATGGTTTTATGAATCAAAAAATTTCACTGAACTGAATAAAAATCTATTCTGCTTTTTGCTAACCAAATTCAAATCAAGGGATACTCTGATTTTTTCAACAAAGACTCCTGAATGTTCCCAAATCTAACGTACTTTCATTTTACTTGCAAAAAGGCAGCAAGGTGAGAAAATGAGGCTGTTTTTATGTGTGTTGTTGGTCGTTTTTCTTTTTGTAAATAGAACAGAATAAATTTATCACAGCTCTGTTTCTATCATGTGCATATAACATTTTCTGTGATCCACACTAAACCATTATAAGTTGTCTCAGACTGTGGGAAAGAAAAGAAAATAATCAGAGTATGGGAATAATTTTTGTTTGATCTTGAAAGATTTTATAATTACATCCTTGCTATTCTGATATTTTTAGTGGTTTTATTGTATTTAAAAACAAAAAATATCTCTGTCAAAGAAATCATTCTAATAGTTTTTTTTCTACAATTTGTAGTACCTGTTGCCATTCTTTGATTCTGAACACAGATTGATACACAGTTGCATGACCTCAGGTTTGCCCAGCTTGGGAACATGAGCATGTATTCACAGTAGACATACTTGAAAACACACATATACAACGCCACAAATACATACATGCACACAACTGGCTACACTCAGACACTCTTAGCACTCATGCAAATGCAAACAGCACCAGTGGCCTTGTCTAGCTCCTGTCTCTGGAAGGACAGGATGAAGATTCTTTCATGGGACTTTCATGAGAAGTTGGGTGACTCCAACATTCAGTCTTTCCGGTAACTATCCATGGTTCCCAGCTCCCCCACTTGCTGGCACCTAGACATACAAGCCCATAAGTCTGCAGCCCCTATCCAGTTGCTGGTAGAGATCCACACAAAATCACACAGCAACACCAATTGATTTTGCCCCCAGGTCTCATGGACTCTCTGACAGATGCCTGGGACTCTCCTGATCCCCCCTGTAGCCAGATCCTCCTGTGGTCTTTGGAGACACTCATCCTTCCTCCCAGGCCACTTCGTGTACTTGCAGGCTTGATCTTTGGTAGTGCTCACACACCCACTTACAATCTTGCACTTGCTCCAGACTCTATACCATGGGCTGATGTCACTCTAGGGGCTGGTGCTTGTTTTCACTTACTGCATTATCTCCAGCTGCTGTCAGGAAGGCACACAGATATTCCATGAGACAGCTTTGGAAGGACCCAGACACGATGTCTGTTTCCCTGCATCCATAACTTGCTTTTCCCTTCCTGCCACTGTGCTACTCTCTGCTTGTATACATGGATCTTTGAGGAGCTGAGCTCATCTCCTGTGACAGACCTAGAATTAGCTGGTTTTAGTTCCCCCACCTACTAGTGTTCCTCTGAACTTCTTGGTGTGAATGAAGAACAACCTTTAATCACATAACCTAAAAGCTTCATCACTGTTTTCTCCATTAATGGATTTAGCTATTAGAGAAGAAGACCAAGTACAATGGTTAACAATGGTGATAAACTGTCTTAAATACTCATAGACCCACAGTGATCTTGTTAAGAACAGAACTGTGAAAACTGGAAAACTGGATTTTCTCAATTGAGATGAAGGGATTTATGAAAGTGGGTTACTATGCCTGACTGATGAACTTAACTTGGTGATATATAAGCTAAGGTAATTGCAGAAAGGTACCCAACTTCAACAATAGAGTGTGGAAAGCTATGGGATAAGGCTGTCAAGGTGGTGAGTACTCCCATTACTGACTCCCGAAAAGCTGATTCTCTAATACGTGATATATGATTTAATTTTTTTTTAAAAAAATGTAAATACAAGTAATAAATGTAAATAAAATTGAATTGTAGGGGAGGTAAATAGAAAAAGATACAAAGACTCCTTAGTGAAATAAGGTAACCTGATTAACTACGTTAATGTATTTAAAATTAATTTTAGTCTCTTTAATTTAGCATTCCATTATCTTAATATTTTTACACTAATAGTATTTTTCAAATAATAAGCATCAGAGTATTAGAATAAGTTCAGAAATTGAATTAGACATGAATCTTTTATAAGTGGTTGATTTTAATTGTGATGAGACATTTGTTCCAAGAAAATGAATGTTATTAACTTTAACTGAGCGAATATGGTATATTCAGATTTGATTAGCATATCATGCTATCAGGTATGTGTAAAGGAGATTTTTCTTAACGCTCTGCTTCTTAATCATAGAATCACAGGGCACCCTGATTTGGAAGGGACTCACGAGAATTATCAACTCCACACAAGGCTACCTAAAAGTTAAATCATATGTCTAAGAGTGTTGTCTAAATGCTTCTTCAACTCCAGCAACTCAGTGCCATGACCACTGTCCTGGGGAGCCTGCTCCATGCCCTGAATTTTTTTTTATATATACTTGAGTCCATATAGAATGATGTCAAACCAGAATGGGTTCTGAACCAGGCTCTAAAATTCGTGGTTCATTTGTATGTGATACGTTTGGATTGCTCAGATGAAGGTAAAAATTCACAGCAAAGCTCTGGTACTAATATCATTGAGCAGAACTGTCATCATGGCCAAATGTAATGTTGACAAATTAGAAATGAGAAGAATATTCAATGAAACAATTGTCTACTTGACATGGAGTCTGGAAGTTAGCATACTAGACAGTGGATTTTAGCCCAAGATCTCACCTGAATGACTACTTTTTTTCTTAAGAAGATGCATATCTGGCAATAGAATAGCAGTTGTACATCTATGAAAATGAATGAGGAAATGAATATTAAAAACACAAGGTAATTATTATATATACCCAATGACTATGCCAAGAATAGTAACAAGTCCAGTTATGCCATGTTGCATAAATATTTAAATTTACTTCACGATGCTTTGGAAATCAAGCATGTTGGCACTTTGCCTTTTATTAAGCTAGTCATACACTGTAAAAAAAAAAATATATATATATTTTCCAGTCAGCCTGCTGAGCCATTCATCAGGGCTTTGTTTAAGAGCATTTTATTATTTCACCTGTGGCAGTATTGTAAAATAACAAATTTTTTTAAGAACCCCGATCTTTATTAAGAATGTGTTAGCTCCTGTTATTAGCTTGTCAACTATAAACAGAAGCTGGGGCTGGGCTGCTAACTGTTTTACCATAGCTCTCTAGCTAGCATTGATTCAACATCATTCAGACACAATCCCATACCTGTGGTCTGATTTGTATTTAGAAGAGTTATTTACTTGTTTAGTAATTACAAAATTATTTTCAATTTGTGTAGACATAAAGGCAAGCAGATATTTTCCTCACAGAGATAAATAATGATCAGATTTTCACTCTGGTGTTTTATGAAATCTGCTGCTGGTCTGGTCATGAGCTATATGGTTCAACTGAAGTCTCTGATGAAAGCGAACAGAATAAATCTTCATTTTTGCCCTTAGATGAAATCTGAGCTGACAGACTGTCCCAAGAATGGTTTCAGGCAGAGATTCCTGTATTTCTCTTCATCATATATTCCGCTTTGTTAGTGGGTTGTTAGGAGTCAGAGGAAATGGTTGCACCAGAAAGCTGATCATGTGTAGTCCTATTCCTAGGGTCCCAGCTTTGCAATGAAGGACTGCATTCCTTATCTATGTGAGCTAGAGGTATGGCAGGCAGTGATTTGTGTGAAACTTAGACCGTGATTGAGATTGCGATGTGAAAGAAACAGATGCAGAAAACAAAAAACAAAACAAAACAAACAAACAAACAAACAAACAAACAAAAACATGAAAGATGACTGAGAATAGAAGTTTACCATTGCTTGCTAAACTCTGTGAGAATGGGAATTTAAGACATATTTTAAGCTTCCTAACTTCTGTTTGGCGTTCCTACTATATCACTTATCCAAGAAGCTCATTATGATATGTGTTTAAACAGTAAGCTGCCGTCTTTTGTACACAGGTCCTGCTACTGCTTTCTATTCTTTTTCTATTTTGAAATGGTAATGGTAATGAATGTAGCAATCAGTTTAGTGAGCCATTGAGTGGTGGGACACAGGCAGCATTTCATCTTCTAAGGTCTTCAGTGGCTGCTTAATTGATTTTGGAAGCTGTTTAAGATGTTATAAATCACATGAGTATACAAAATATTTTATTATCCAATGTCAGTTTATCACAGATGTCACTAGCTTCTCTAAAAAGGGAAGCTGTCAATTTCAAGAGAACTTGAGACTGATATCTTTGCCCTTTCCTCTCCCTTATTCCTTCATTTTTCCCTTTTCACCATGCATACACATTCGATCAGATGTGTTCTCCATAAAAGCTCTAGAACTGCAAACTACTTCCAGTATCACCTGACTCTGGAACTGCTTGAGTGCAGTAATCTTCAGTTTCCCTTTGTATAATATGCCTCCTGAGAGGGCAGAAATATGTTGGAAATATTGCATCCCATATAGACTAGAGGTTACAAAAGAGTCTGATTATTTTCCTGTTAAGAGATGCTTAAATATTAAAGTTAATATATGTATTGTGTTACATTATAGTTAGGGTACTTAAGGATTCAGATAAGTGAATAATATTTTATATTAAGGAAAAAGATCTTTAATTCTAGTAATAATTACAACAAGTGCCATTCATCTTTATGTATTAGCACTGAGCCCTAGTCCCAGTGAACTGAATTATAATAATTGAAGAGGAAAATAATATTATGTAACTCACCCTAAATTTTAATTGCCAATCATATGCTTCTTCTGAGAAAAAGTACAGAGTATTTTGTAAACTTATACAAAAGTAGTAATTGGAATGAATTCTCCTAGCTGAATGTTTAAGGCCTCAAGAACTACGTGAATATCATTGTACAGAAAATAATAGCATATGAAATGAGAAAAATGCATGGGTTTCTTTATTAGAAAATATTTTTCTGAACACTGGAAATAATTGATGGTAGAAAAGATTATATTTAGAAACAAAGCAATTGTGGTCATTACAACAAAATACACATATACAAAACCACATGTTAATATTCCTTTAATGTTGTTTGATGATATATACAGTATATACCTTCATTTAACATTTCACAATAACCCTACACTGATCGAGCAACAGAAATTAAAATTACAAAGTTTTAATATTGCATCTTACTGATAAACTTAGTTCCAGTGTCAGTGTTTTCTCAGAATAAAGATGGCAGTACTGCAACAGAATAAATCTCACATAATATCACTGCTTAAAACCTACTCAAAATGAGAAAGCTATGTTTCTGCAGTTAATGGAAAAGGATGACAAATTCCAGGCCTAGGTTTATACAAAAATGCATTTTTTTGGACTTATGGGTGGATGATCTTAAGCTAATATTAAACTTGCCAAGGCTTAGATATTTTAAAAATAGAAAAATTAAGTTATTAGTATGATGGCAGGTAATGTTTCATTTTCTACAATATGAATAGATAAAAAGAATACTGTAAGTTTCATATTATACTAATTATTTACAGTTGGCAAAGGACAGTGTGCACATTCTGTTGTAATAGTGACAGAAACATGGTGCAAAGACCCTAAAACATTTTGTATGATATCAATTTTGAAGCAAACATACAAGATGGAATATTTACCTTCCTTTAGTAACACACCTTTCCATAAAATTCTTTACTAGCATAGGAAACATAAAAGTATATGATGAACTAGATAGTGTTCAGAAGATGTCTAAGCAACAGATAATGATAATTATTAGGAGACAGTGTTTTGCTCCTGAATATATCACTTTAAGCTCTCTTTTAAATTACAGCCTAGAAAGAATTTAATTGCAAATTGAACGTTAGAAACATCATGGAGTTTAAGTAAATTCTTTGTCTTATACGCCATCAAATATAATGACCCCAGTATAAATTTCACATATAAGTATAAATTATGCAGCTATGACCTGATTTCTACTACTTAGGTATATAACAAAATTTTTATGTAAAGTTATATAATTATTTGAAATTACTCCACCAGAATAGATTCCAAATATATCTCCAGCTATAGAGTTGTTATGGAAACAGAAACTTTGTTATGCATATTGTTGACTATACTTTAAAACCAAAAGGCAATGGCTAAATTTTTATTTGAGCACAATAATTATTCTGAAATTTTAAAAGAGTTCTATGAATTGCGTGAGTACGTATGCTTAAAGATCATACTAGGGCATGGGAAAATACTTATAACAGATGCCTTTCAATGTCTGCAGGGGAAGTTAAATTATTTTACTGACATCAAAAGAATGTAATTAAACACCTATGATGGCTAAACAAAATAATAGCAAGTAGAGGCTTCTTCATATTACATTAGGTAACTATACTCTCACAAATGGGTTGGGCATTTCCTCTGACAGCTCACATATGAGATCTGATTTGGATTAATTAAAATTTGTGGTGAAAAGAGCTTGTACATTTATTCCACATCAGAAAAGTGAAAATAATTAACAATTCATCTGTAAGTGTGGGCTTGCTACTTTGAGCAGCTTTCTAGTATAAAAGGTGTTGCCTGTCTACCAAGAAGTGTACTGTAATTGAAAGTACACAAATAAAAATACAGATTGTCACATTGCTAACCACTAAAAAGGCTGATACTTTTGAATCCTCACTGTACACTTTAAACAGAGAAGAACTTTAGGAGTCAAAATTTGCCTAAAATTTTGGGGTATGAAATTTTTTGACCGTCCAATAAATATTAAGTGTATTTTCCATTTACAACTGAAGACATCTGATTAACTAACAACCATGTTTTTATGTCTCTTAATTTTTAATTTGTCATAAAATGTACCTTCATACAGAAATCCAGTCTGTAGTTACCTAACCTGGAATATGAAATGCATCAGCTTCTCCCTGCTAGTCCACACTGTTTGTACAGAAAGGCTACTTGTAAGACAAAATAATATAGAAGCCCATCTTTTAGAAGGCTGAAATTATATAAAACTATCATTATTTTATCATGTTTGGAAAATGTGCATCACGTCTACAATAAATCAGTTATTTAGCAACTGCCTCAGGTTATCAGAGCCCTTTCTTTATTTTATTTTATTTTTTTTTCTTGACAGAATATCTTCACTGGGTAGGTAAAAAAAACTCCAACTAGTACATTAAGTCTTTTTTCTAACCTCTTTTTTTCTCTTTTAATCTTAGATGCTATTCCCTTATTAAGTCCTCAGGACATGATGAGAATGAAAGAATTTCACAATCTCCTGTTCCTGACAGTGGCCAGGAGAAGGAATTTAGAGAAAAATTATCTGGGGTAGTCAGGAGAGAATTCTTCCCTGTTTCTTCCTCTCCTTCTCTTCCAAGGTATCTATCAATAAGCGAAATAGGGATTTCATGTTAGCTGAATCAGAGAGTTCTGATGCTATAGAAATTATATTGTCTTGCATAACAAATCAGATTATACAGTATTTTTTTTTGATGATTCAGAATAAACCAGTTCCTCGGTTTTGAAAGATTTGAGACCAATGCATATATGTCTAACTGTATCTACTGCACGCTAAAGACAATGCACTCTATATTTCCCATTAATGAAAGCAATGGTTTATACATTTTTCCATGAAATAGAGGAAAAGATATAAAAGGATGACTAAAAAAAATCTATGTAATGAAACAGAAGGGAATGTTAACCAACTAATTTTTGTGCATTGAGAAAATTATGAGGGTGCATTTTTGTGCATGTTGAAAAAGACATAATTTCTTGCCTCTTTCTTCTGTTGCAGAAGATTTCAGCTATAGTTTTTATCATCATGCCCTTCCACTTACTCCCAACGTACATACAGAAAGTATAGGTTTTGAATAGCAAAGACAAATCCTGGGGAATTAATGACTACTCCCACAAAATTGCAGTCTAAGTCCTGCTAAATGTTTCCATTTCGGTTGTCAGACTGTGTAACAGGAAACGTTTGATGCTTCAGCTACATGCAGCAAGTTCTGCCTGCATTATGGTAATAGGGAAATTGTAGCTTGCCCCACTTTTAATGCAAACTTCAAAATGGAATTGCCAGTGTGATTTCTTTGATGGGAAGAGTCACAAGCCTACAGGCATATAATGGGATTGTTTAATATAAGAACTCACAAATTCTGACATGGAAATAAAGGAATCCTCATTGGCATGAATACTTAAAGTCACTTTCACATATCAATATTAACATCACATGGAAAAGTCAGTATTATGGAACAGTAATCCTTAAGGCTTTTTAAGTTATAAAGGTTGTGTGGTCAGGCATTTTTCTGATTGATAAAAGGAAGATTGTGAGTGGAATG
The DNA here is from genome assembly GCF_016699485.2 of Gallus gallus. Taxonomy (NCBI): domain Eukaryota; kingdom Metazoa; phylum Chordata; class Aves; order Galliformes; family Phasianidae; genus Gallus; species Gallus gallus. The sequence goes on from NC_052532.1 coordinate 43,145,342, forward strand.
CCTGTATACAAACAAAAGTGATTTTTTGAAGAAGAAGGTTGTTTTGTCTTCTTTAATCATTCTTTACCCTCTACAAGTTGAAAATAAAATTCTTTAGTAGAGAAATGAATGTAGAGCATTTGTACCTTCATCCCATCACATCAGCAGAATAGACTCATAATGCTCAGTGCAAGAAAATGTTTTGTGTGCAAGAGAACATTCAATACAGGTCAGACTGTTGTTGATAGGACACAGAACAAAGTTTAAAGAGTTTAGCTAAGTGAAGTTAAGTTTTAAATGATAGTCTTGGGACTGAGAATCCAACCAGTTTGTGTCAAATGAGTACTACTCTTTATCATATGTTACCCTAGTTCCTCTGACAAGATATTTTTGCAATTGAAAAATGACACCTTGTGCCACTACCACAACTTGTTATTGGCAATGTATGCAGTTTTTAAGTTTTTAAATGATTGGCTGACAAAGATCGGTTGCATGTGAAATAGTGATTTTTAATAGCTAACTGGGTATTTGCTATGCAAAACAAACAACAGAGAGGAAGGTCAAAAAAGCATTCATATGTTTATTTAAATTGTGTTATTGCAGATAATAGTCAGCATGGGTTTACAAATGGCAGATCCTGTTTTACAAACCCGATTTCATTCTATGACAAGGAGACCCACTTAGTGGATGAAGGTAAAGCTGTCAATGTGGTCTACCTGGACTTCAGTGAAATCGTTGACACTTTCCCCCACAACATCCTTTTGGAGAATCTAGCTGCCCGTGGTTTGGATGGGCGTATGCTACGCTGGGTGAAATACTGGCTGTATGGTTGGGCCCAAAGAGTTGTGGTCGATGGAGTTAAATCCAATTTGTGGCCTGTCACAAGCGGTGCCCCCCCAGGGCAGTACTGGGGCCGCTTCTATTTAACAACTTTATTAATGATCTTGATGAGGGGATTGAGTGCATCCTCAGTAAGTTTGCAGATGACACCAAGTTGGGAGCGAGTGTTGATCTGCCTGAGGGGAGAAGGGCACTACAGAGGGACCTGGATAGACTGGAACGATGGGCCAAAGCAAATTGTCTGAGTTTCAATAGATCCAAGTGTCGGGTCCTGCTTTTTAACAATCCCAGGCAACTCTACAGGCTTGGGGAGGAGTGGCTGGAAAGCAGCCTGATGGAAAGGGACCTCGGTGTATTAATGGACAGTTGGCTGAATATGAGCTAGCAGTATGTCCAGGTGGCCAAGAAGGCCAATGGCACCTTGGTTTGTATCAGGAATGGTATGGTGAGCAGGACTAGGGAAGTAATCCTGCCCCTGAACTCAGCACTGGTGAGGCCTCACCTTGAGTACTGTGCTCAGTTTTGGGCACCTCTATACAGAAGGGACATTGAGGTGCTGGAGCAGGTCCAAAGATGGGCAGCAAGGCTCCTGAAGGATTTGGAGAATATGCCCTATGAGGAGAGAATGAAGGAACTGGGGCTATTTAGTCTGGGGAAAAGGAGGCTGAGGGAAGACCTTATTGCTCTCTTTCAATATCTGAAAGGTGATTGCAGCGAGAGCAGGGCTGTTCTCTTCTCACTGGTGACAGGTGACAGGATGAGGGGAAATGGCCTCAAGTTGCTCCAGGGTAAGTTTAGGTTGGATATCAGGAAACACTTCTTTACAGAAAGGGTTGTTAAGCACTGGAATAGGCTCCCCAGGGAGGTGGTTGAGTCACCGTCCCTGAATGTGTCTAAAAACAGTTTGGATGTGATACTTGGGAAGATGATTTAGTGGAGGGCTGTTAGGTTGTTTGTTAGGGTAGTATGGTTGGGTTGCGATTGGACTTGGTGATCTTGAAGGTCTTTTCCAGCCTGAGCAGTTCAGTGATTCTATGAAGAATGGGAGGCAGTAGCCATTTTTTGAAGGGAACACTTTAAAGAACTTCCCAAATTCTAATTAGCACTTGACAAATATCAAAATTCAGCCACAAAAAAATAAAGACAAGATGATGAAATTTTTCAAAATCAAACAAGCAGGAAAACACATTCTTCATTTCAATTTTTTTTTTATTTTATAAGAAGTTTGAAAATCTGCGTTATTCATTCTTCCAGTCATGAACAGCACAATCATAGCTCTTAATCTGTACACGGGACTATGCTTTGAGTCATCAAATAAGTATGTAACAAATCCAACCTTCAAAATAACCCCACAAAGTCAGCTATTCATACATCAGCCTGCTTGATAGAGCAAGTAGCTATCGGTAACAGAGAAGACACACCCACAGTTTAGCGATAGGCAACAGAGGCACAGCAGCCACAGCTTTGTTATTTGATTAGCTTATTCCAGCACTTAGTAACCACTGTGGAAACTTATGCTGGAAAGCTACTTTAATTGCTAATGGAACAGTAAAAGAGGGCACCTTCCATCAACAGTATGATCAACATCTTCGTCTTAATGAATTGACCATATGGAGCTGTCACCCTGCATTACCATACATAATTGATTTTAAGTCTATGAAAGTCTCTTATGCTCATCTTTAACTTGTTCCATAAGACAAGTTATCACTTACTTGAGTGAGTTACTGCATCCGCTCCTGCATTTGTTTTTCAATCACATGCATCAGTTTTCAGTGAAGAAAAATCATGAAATTCCTTTGCAAATTTTTACATGGACAGTTTATTTTTATCACTAATATATGCATATTATTTCTGTTTCTTTCTTGCTCTCAGATATTGTTATGTCTGTTGTAATGAAGAACACGAGTACATGAAAGATGAACATCTTTGGTAAAATTATATACATCATCTTTCTATCTTCTGTAATAAGAGATACATCTCCTGACAGTTTGGAGTTGTCGTGACCATCCTTGATTTCAGTTTCCTTTTTGAACTGTAAATTCCCTGATTGGGTGCAGTATTCCAGTAAAGCAATGCCAAAAGTTGTGGGACAAAATGGTTTTGCTCCTCCTTATGACATGATATACTAATTTATCATCCAGTCAATGTCTCAACTCTTTTCAGTACGGTGAAATTAACAGGACTGTTAATAATATTCAGTACTATCAAATTAACAGTAAGATCATAAAAGAATTTGTTAGAAGTTCTTGCAATTGCAAGTCTGCAATGCTACTGTAAGTCACTGAACTCTTGCTGTTGATCCAGTAGTAATTCACCTAATGAGAGTGCAGCAGAATACCACAACATTTATAAAACTCTACCAAAAAAATGCATGTATCAATGCCTTTACAAACAATGCTTCAAGTTCATAAAGGGAAGATATCAAAGTAAACATATGAATATCATTCTTTATAATTCAATTCTAACTAGTATTAATTAGAACAGCCCTTTCAATGATTTATCAGTAAGGTTTCTTATTAAGCACGTCATATTTTGCTTTGGGCTCGCTTATACAGTAATTATGGAACAGAACAATCTCTTGAAAGTTTTACTGACAATTTTTCACATACCTATTTACTAAGAAAACAATAGCTTGTAATCAGTCCTTTTCTTCCTTATATGTATTACAATTTTATTTTCCTTTATATTTTCTGTTATTGCTTCCTCTTTGTACCCTTTATCCTTACCAGTTTCCCACATTCCCTGACCATCTGACTGATCTTCAATAGCACCATCTTCTCCCATTTTTTACTTCTTAAAGGCATTTTGTTCATAACATAATTTCCTCTCTAAATGTGAAAGAATTTTGATCAGTTTCATTTATGATTCTATGATTTGTTGTGGTGTTTTGTTTTGTTTTTGTTTTTGTTTTTTATCAGAATAGTCTTCCTAATCATGTGTCAGCAAGCTTGACAGCACTGAGTAAAATGCTTTAAGGTGGTATCCAAATGTCATTCAGATCTTGCTAAATTATTTTCCTACTTGATTTAGCTAAAACTGCTTTTTGGCTTTATGATAATGTCTCTTAAAATCATTACACAAATATTTTACTTTTATGTATTCTAATCCGTATATACATTATAAATATGATTCACTGGAGCATAATGACAGATGAGGAGAGGCTGAAGGGAGGAGTCTTCTTGGCATGTAGACAAAAAAGCTTCACAGGGACTTAATAGCAACTTTCCAATACCTATGGTGAGGTTAACAAGAAAATTAAGCTAGACTCTTTACTGAGGTATGTGACAGGAGAACAGGAAAAACTGAGATGCCAACTTTACAGAAGGAAAAATATCTCAGTGGCAGTCGACCTTGGAACAGGCTTCCCAGAGAGTCTGAGTAATCCTTATACTTGTTAGTTTGTCCGACTGGAGGAAGCCCTGAGCAGCCTGATCTGATCAGGGTTGACTTTGTTTTGAGCAGAAGGTTGGACTATAGGACAGGTCTTGTTCAGCCTGATTTGTTACTGATTCTATGAGAAGATCACTATCTCTATCAGTATTTATTTTTAATTCTGTTTTCAATTCCCTTTATCTGTCAGAATGAGGCTGATATTAGCATTTCACTGGGTTAGTTGTGATTATGCATCAGGTTTAGGTTCTTAGAATAAAAAGATATTTAGAAATTTAGAAGATGTTTTAGAATTAGTCACGCAGAATCTCCAGTTGTCATTCTGAGCAAGATTATAGAATCATAGAATGACTCAGGCTGATGTATGAATAAGGATAAAACTGAGTTATATTATTTATTTCTTCCAGGGAACATTAAATAAATTTAAAAATATAAAAGGGGACACTTTTAAAGACCAGCTATTGTCACCAACTTGCCCCATAGCTTAAAGCACCTGCTACAGTTTGGAATTCTTACAATAAACTAATTTTTCTATAAAGGCTACATCTGTCAAACATAAGTTTGTTTAAGAAGACTGAAATATTCATTTTTTATTATAACCACATAATACCTTGCTGTTCTATGAACAATTTTGCTCTTTCTTGAATCAGGTCAAAGTTATGTTTATCTTTTCTAAGGCAGACTTCATATTTCCTTAAATACTGTGTATCAGTTGTGCTGGCAAATAGATTACAGATGTACTAGATAGCCCCAAAGTATTTTGCTTTTTTGCCAAGCCTTTTTATATTTTATACCCTATTATGCAAAAATTAAGCTTCTTCTAAGAAATTCTGTATGATTTTGTACTATAACTCATAATCTGAAGAAAGACAGAATTTGTTTAAATGAAGGTGAAACAAAATTGAGGCTATCAAGAAAACTCCTATGTTAAAAGCAGAAAACAATGTAGGAAAAAAGGACTTGGATTACATGAATAAAAACATCCCATAGGAATACTGTTATATGAAAGCAACCTCAGTGAAATATTTGTTGTTCAGATAATTATTTGATTAGTATATGCTATTACACACTTTCAGATGAGTCCATTTGGTGGTTGGCACCTGTACACAGAAAATGACACGCAGTGCCTGTAGTGTGACTTATATTACCTGTCAGAAAGGTATTGCACAATGGATGCATTTAGACAAGGAAATTTCATAATTTGTTATTTGCTGCTTTGTGGCTAGCGCATGAACTGCATGCATGATGATAAATATTGCTGATATTTGATTGTATGCTTAACAAATGGATTAATATCCAGTTAAGATGGTCATGATTAAAATGCTAAAGAAAGCAATAACCACTAGAACAATTTATGGTATAGTGGGAACAACTAAATAGTTGCATTGGGAAGAAGGATATTTTGATCCTTGTATTCCAGTCACTGCATGTGTCAGACATCATATTTTAGTGTTTGATAACCAACAGTAGAGTTATGCTTGCTACCTTCATACAGTCAAGTTAAGAACCTGGATATGGATAAAGATTTGTGGACACACAAGCCTTGACTAGTATGAGCCACAGAAGTGCAATTAGAAACAGATTCTTTGTCAGTAAATTACTAACTGCACTTTGTGGTGTCCATAGGATGCTGCAGACACAGAACTATTATCATCTGAAACCCAGACTCTACTAATCAAAACTTGGAAAATTGTACCATTGTACCAGGAAAATAACTCACAGTGGTGCTGTGTATTGACTGTGGCTAGATGCCAGATGCCCACCCAGCTGTTCTGTCACTCTCCTTCCTCAACAGGAAAGAGGGAGAAAATAAAATGCAAAAGCTCGTGGAACTAGATAAAGACAGGGAGGCCACTTATCAGTTCTATCATGGACTAAAGAAACCTCTCGGGGAAAATTAATTAATTGCCCATTAAAAGCAGAGCTGTATATAAAACACCTGCTCACTATGGCAATCGTGTTGTTTGCCTGGGCCCAACTTCACTCTTCTATTCCTGACTCCTCTGCCCACTGCACACCTAGAGCAGCACAGGCCGATGGAGGTGGGGCATTGCTGTCACTCTGTAGCAGGATCCCTGTGCAGCACCTTCCTCCTCATGCTTTTCCTCTGCTCAAACACTCCATAGGCTGCATCCTTTTAGGATAAATCTTTTAGGATAAATTTTGCCACAAATTCTTCAGGGCATACCTACCTGCATGGGGTACTCCATGAGCCACAGAGAATGCCTGATCTTCTCCATGGGCTGCAGGGAAAACTTTTGCACCAGCATCTGTAGCACTTAACCTCTCCTTCTCCTACCTTGGTGTTCACTGAGATATTTCTTGTACTTATTTTCCCTCTCTGCTGCCTAGTACTTTTGCCATTCCCAAATCCTCTTTCCCAGCTTCACCACCATCTTTGCTGCAGAGCCCGCCGTGCCCTGTGTGGGAACAATTGAAGCCCTCTGGGTTGGGCATTGGGCTGCCCCAGCTTGGCCTCACGGGTAGCCCAGCAGCCCCATGATGTTGTCAGGACATCTGCACACTATGCAAACAGTACAAAAAAATACTAATACAACACAAGTCACTTAGCAACTTTCAAAAAAATGCTTATGTGATCAGTCAGAAGAACCCATCGTAATATTTAATCCTTTATTATTTTCAGAATATAATCTGCTGTGTTTTCATAATTTTTAATTGTGTTGTTGGAAAAGGGTTCATTTGGTGATAATAATGCAAAGGGATTTGTGCTCTATGGAAAATATTAAATTGCCTCAGTTAAATGTTTCTGTGATAACATTACCCAGCATCCTAAAGGAGCCAGAAGCAATGTAAGAAATTATGTCTGGAATCTCAGTGTGTTTGGCTTAATCTGTTTTCACTACATCTATTGTTAACTAAATGTTACTAACACTTACACAACTTGCATCAATTACCTTAGGAAGTTTCCGGTAATCCTGTACTCATTAAACAGTTATTTTTTTCCCCCTTGAGTGAAAATAAAATAGAGAGTGGAATAGAAAAATAAAAAAAAAATCATTTTGTGTTAAAATTCATTTATATTCCCATATTCATTGTCAACATTTCTATTTTTGTTTGTATGCATATGTCTCATATATTTTACTATTTTTCTTCCTGGTCACTATTTGTATTATTTTCAACCTGGTCAGTTCCCTTTTTTTTTTTTTTCCGGACACCAAGACTTAATAACACTACTGTAAAAGAAGCTCCCATGTAAATATTTCACTTAAAGCAATCAAGGACAAATCATACATTTTAATGATTCACATTATAGAACAAACATTTTTGCATTTGTTTTTCTCATTGGAAATGCTTTCCAGAACAAATATTTGTTTATTTCTTCACTTACATTTTAAATCAATTTTCTCTCTCTCTTTTATTCTTTCAGTAGTTTGTTCTTGAGCATACTGTTCCTCATATCCTTAAGAGTCTACTACACAACTAAGGTAGATTTTGTCAGCTTTTTCCCTTGTTTCCAGGAAAAATCGAAACAGACTCTTTTTGATATGTGGCCATATAATCTACTTCACTGACACAGAAAGGGGTAAAAAAATGTATAAAATATCAATGTAACTGCCATAATACTACTCAATAGAATTTGGAAATACTTCCCTGAGATTAGGATTGACTTCAGTATGCAAACATGAGTCCAAGATTTGTGAGGAGTAAGTAAATATTATCAGGTTCAAAATGTGGTATATACACATATATAAGTGGGTTTCCTGAATGAGTTCAGTAAAGCAGAATGAAGGAGCTGTGAATTCCAACTGAGAAGTTGTGTTGTATGACAGGATGCCTAGTAATTTAATTACAGACGGAAAGAAAGACTTGTAATCTGAAAATGCAGACATGAGATCTCAGACAAAGGGATTCATCTGAATATAATTACCTGAAGATTCAAGAAAAGCAAAGAATTATAAAGTAGATAAGCAGCCTACACTATCAGAAACAATAGAACCTGGTAGTACTCTTCAGGGTTAAATATTTTGTGTATTTACACAGGCCATGATAATCAGAGGGAAAAGCTAAGTGAAATTCTTCACATTGCTATCAGATTCTCATAATAAAACAGAAAAAAAAATATAAGTGAACATTCTACTGATCTTGATGATTGAGGCATGACAACACCTGGTTGTCCATCACCATCCAGAACAGCAACTTTTTCATATTTCAAAATTATGTGAAATCAGAAAGTCATTGTTTATCAATTTTACAGGTGTTACAATGACTTGGAGAAAAGTGGAAAACAAGAAAGTAGTCTGGGTCTGGCTACAATCAGGCAATTCATATTTTAACATAAAAAAAAGAAACATATCAAAGACAAAATGAAGTCAGATATCTGGAGATTCCATTCTGTAGAACAGAGCAAATGTGGCAGAAAGGAGACAGAGCTGTTAATCACCTTGACAATAATTTAATACTGTATTGGTATCATGAGGATTAACATCTTTGAATTTCAAGGAGTGAAGAACCCAAAGGGTTTGATACTAACTTTTCATTCTAGTGAGAATTGCTGGAAAAACGCACCTTGTAACTTGAGGATGTAAGCAAATCAGGATTTTCCAAGAAGGTCCACAGAAAATACTGAAAGGATAAGAAAATATTCCAAATGTGGAAAACCAAGCACAATCTCTTTCAGTTTTTACAAGGAATGTTAAGACTTGCTCATGAATTAAGTAATGAGACTCTTCAATTTAGTAAGCAAATCTATAACAGTGAATATAGGTTAATATTAAACAAAGAGAATATAGAGATACTACGTGTGCTTTTAACCACTGCTGTAATTAGTAGAAGAAGGGTGAAACTAATGAAGCTTTTTCATCACTAACATTTCTTAAATTCAAGAATGTTTATTTTTTCCCTAAATTTACATGATTTAGTTCAGTACTAAATTACTTTGGAACGTCATATGTCTATGTCATGCAAGTTAGAACATCAGGTTCTTTTTCTGGTTTTACAGTCAATAGATACATATCTCCTTTGAAATCTATTTAATTTCAAACAAGAACTTTCATAAAATCAGTTGATATTATTTTATGCAGACAGATCGAATATATTGAGGAAAATACAACTAGTTCAGTAGCTTCTCCTAAGTAAGGGGCACTGAAAAGAAGGAAGACTCAGATTTCTCCAGAGAAATGTGCTGCATTTTTAATATGAGGCAAAAATAATTACAAAAAAAAAAAAAAAAAAAAAAAAAAAAAAACCAGCACATGAAACATCAGTGTTATTAAAAGCTAATAATCATTTCTTTGTAACTGTGGTAAAAACTCTGTCATGAAACTCCTGGGGATCCTGCATTTTTCAAAGGTAAGAAAAGGTAGTAAATTCTAAGATCTTCTGAAGCACAGAGATAATACACTCAGCACTTTATCAGAATAAGTGTCAGTACTTGTTTACTGTTTTTATCTTTACAGAGATATCATGATGATTGTATGACTTTATTGCAAATGAGTGAAATCTCTTTATGTTCAAAGAAGGTAAATTGGTGCAGTGTATGAACAAAGATAATAGAGAAAATTTAAGTTTCATATTTTCCATGCAGAGATGGTAAGATTATAATGATAAGATTATTTGAATATTGGGAAGAAAAAGATCATACTTTGCTTGAAAAGAAATCTGATATAGTGCAGATGGATAAATGTTGGACAGTTGTAATGAGAAAAAAATACATATTAAAATGAAGCTAAAAGGAATAAATAATCTTTGAGGTAAATTTCTGCCTGGTGTAATCATAATTGCATTCACTCTACTTGTTTACATGCATGAATATCTCATGAAGACCAAATGTACAATTTCTGGAAACCAGCGGAACTATCCTTTAAGTTTGTTGATTGATTAAATTCTTTCTTGTACTCTTTAGGAATACAAATATATGTGTAAAACCTAGTATTATGAATGCTGTGTAATTCTAGTAATAAATTTTATATACTTAGTGAGAAAGTGGATAACTTCCCTCTGTTTTCCTCACTCTTTTATGAACATTCTTTTGATCCATGTATTTTTACAAGAATGAAAGAGGCTTAGAGACCTGTCAATTTTTGTCACTGCAGTTTAAATAAGTATCCATTTACTGTCTGTTCCTATTTTTCCAGATCAAAACACAAACTGAATAATGGAATAATCGAATCACAGAATTATAGAACGGGAGAATCATAGAATAATTTGGATTGGAAGGAACCTTAAAGATCATCTAGTTCCAAGCCCCCTGCTATGGGCAGAGACACCTCCCACTGGATCAGGATGTCCAAAGTCCAATCTAATTTGGCCTTTAACTCTTCAAAGGAAGGAGCATCCACAGCTTCTCTGGGTAACCTGTTCCAGTGCCACACAATTACTTCCTAATATCTTATATAAACTTACACTGCCTATAGTGTAAAGCCTTACCCGTTGTCCTGTCACTTCTGTCACAAGAGCCTTTTCTTCTCTGGATTTAACAGCTCCAACTCTCTCTAATCCTCTCTTCATAGGAGAGATTCTCCATTTTGTAACCTTTCTCTGAGCAGCAACCACATATTGCTGGCTCATGTCCAGTTTTTTCCTACTAGTATCCCCACGTCCTTCTCTGCTCAGTTGCTCTCTATGCATTCATACTGGTATTGGGAATTGTCCTGATGACGTGCAGGTGCAAGGCTTTACATTTGGCCTTGCTGAAATTCAGGAGGTTCACAGAGGCCCAATCCTCAAGCTTGATAAGGTCCTTTTAGGTGGCATCCCTTCCCTCTAGCATATCAACTGAACCACTCAGCTTGATATTATCCACAAACTTGCTGAGGGTCCCATCCCAGTGTATGTATCACCGATGAAGATACGAAATAGTATTGATCTAGTTATGGACCCTTGAGGGACACCACTCATGACCGTCTTTCACCTGGACTGTTGACTGCTATTCTTTGGGTATGGACACCTAGCCAGTTCCCATCTATCTAAATATCCATCCACCAAGCTCGTATCTCTTCAATTTAGTGACAAGAATTCTGTGGAGGTCCAGGTATATGATATCGGTAGCTCCTCTCTTGTCCACTATTATAGTCATTCTATAAGAGAAGATCACTAGATTAATCAGGCATGATTTGCCTTTGGTGAAGTCATGTTGGCTGTCTACAACCACTGCACTATCTTCTATATGTTTGCTTTTATCTTCCACCTATTTTGCTATGTTTTCCTTTATTTTCTTTATTGTTCACTATGAATAGTAAAACTAGAGAAAATCAGGCGTGAAGAGATTCATGCTATTTTAAAGAAATCTATATCTACACCTATAGCTATGGCTATATCTATACAGTTAGCAAGACCCTTTTTAAGGCTTATTAGGGTCAAAATCTGAGTCTTTGCCATTTCCAAATTAATATGTTAGTATACTCAAGTTTATCAGCTAGGACTACAACTACCTGGTTTCTAGAAGTTTGGATATGTGGAACAAACAGCCTCTAACAGCTGATAATTCTGAATTAATGTAAAACATCTTTGTATAACATCGTGATTCTGTATTCAGTATATTCAGTCTAATACTAGGAAGTAGGCTATGCATCACTACAAACTAGGTTTCGTGAAATACATTAGTGTAGCTGATTTTCCCTCCAAAGCAAGTCTATAACTGTCTTTGCTGTATTTGTTGTCAGCACCCCATGCAGAAAGCACATTGCAACTTAACCACTTCAAATTTTTTTTCATTGTCATAAGAATAATCTGAAAAACATCTAAAATATCCATTCAACAGAATTATTTGCCAATAAATATTTCCATATTATCACTGTTTAAATTTATTTTTATTTTTTGGAACTGAAGAAATTGAGATATGAAACTGTAGAGAGAAATATATGTTTCATCTTGAGAGGTAAAATTTTCTACTGCACTGGCAGCTGAGAATAATAGAGGATTAAAAGCAGCAACCAGTAACTAAAATGCTGAAAGCTTCTTTTTTCTTCTTGCCAACTCTAGAAAATATTTATCTGCCATCACATTCTGGAAACTATTCTCACTATGCAGTGCTTTTTGATGCAGCTGAAGATCCCTACTTTCTTTTTCTAATAGTTTCAAAGCACTTATCTAATATTTTGCCTGAAGGTAGTGCAAAAGATCTGTGGTATGCTGAGGTTTCCTTTATGTGTTTCATTATGACTGTTGCCTTTCTCTGCAGCAGCCTATGTTTATAACTTAGCAATTCAGTTTGCTGAACTCCCTTTACATTCCCGGGACTTACAACTCACAGCAGTATTAGTTCTTGTTGCCAGGGCACTTTGTGTAACATTTGACTCTATTTTAATATACGCCTATTTTTGGACCAATGCAATGAACAGACCTTCTTCTTAGTTGTTTATTTTTGCTCAGACATTTATTTGGAAGATATTAGTTCTGTTAAGGTATCCGCAGATGACAGATTTCTTCATTCATTGGTAGTAGACCAAATATGGCCAAGATCAGATGCTCACAGCTTAAGTGTGAGCACAGAAAGCTTTATATCACATGTATTAGACTAATTTCAGATAAACTGTATTGATAATATGGGTTCTCAGTTTCCTTTCCTTTACACTTGGTTTGGTTTCTTTTCTGAGTGCAAGTTGGATATAAGGTGCTACTGCTAGTTAGTGGAATACTCCAGTTTGGTGTCATGCTGTAGTCACTTTGAACTAATATTGGAAAGATAGCTAACATTCACCAATATAAGATCATACTGCTCTGATGGGATATCACAAAGGAGCTAAGCCTATGTTGCACACTTGTACAACCAGCATAATAGTGCCTGCCTTTGGCTGAACTGTCTGATCTCCTCAGCATATGCTATGTAGTCTCAAGTGAGGATGCCTCGGGCTCTTTCAAGCAGAATGTCACAAAATCTCTGACTTCTTTAGCATGTGTAACATTGGCTGACAAATACAGTGTCTGTGCAGGCAGCCTGGGCTGGAGGCTAAGAGGTTGGATCTCCCAGCTGTGTTTTTTAAATCTGCAACAGGCATTCCCATCAGGGAAAAAAAACCAAACACCCACATTCAGTAATTAAATGAAGGAATGTTTTCTCCTAGGAATCTTTTGCATTGCTTGTATTTAAACAAGTTTTTGTTTTAAATCTCATCTGAAGTAAGTTGCCTGACCACAAACAGCAAGACAATCCATAAAATGGGAATTGTGAATTTTAAATGCACTGAATGACAACACAACAGCTATGATGGCATGAATGATACCTTTGTGTATAGACTGCATCCCTGTTCATTGAAAGGTAAAGTAAAATGCAGGTGAGTGTGACGGGAGTATGAAGCTAATCTGTATTTTCACACCATTATAAAGAGTCTGGATTTGCTTCTACAGATTTTATACAAATAACATATAACAGAAGCCTTCAGGCATGCATTGCTGTTAAATTTAACTTACTCACACAGTCAGTAATTCTTGCTTCACTGTCTTTCACCTACTTCCTCCTTATCTTCCCATTACTTCAGTTGATGCAACCTACTATATTACTTAAAAAAAATAGAATATTTCTTCTTATCAACAGTACTCATTTAGTGTTCAATTACATCTGACTTTTGTTCAGCACATTGAACACTATCTCTGATTGATTTTGTCCAATTCATTTCTGCAGCTACATAGATCAAGTGACATTCAAAGGAAATGCAAAAATCCTATAAACTGTTTCAGTAAGTAAAGAATCTGTAAGGCCAGTTTTTCCTTTGTAGAATAATCATGGTTGGTTTAATAGGAAAAAAAAAAAAAGATAGATACATACAAAAAGTATGTTTCTGGATTTTGTTGTACAACAGTCTATTTTAGATTATCTTACTGGAAAAATAGCATTCAAGGTTAAATAACGTCTTCTGATGTCCATATCACAGATGTGAATAAGAGCACAGTATTTGAAGAGTAGCTCAGAAAGATTTTATCCTCAAAAAGTGAAGCAAAAATATTTCTTAAACACAAGGGCAATCAGCATTATCAAATCGTTCTCCCAACACTTTCATGTAGACCTGCTGAAAGGCATCCATCCCTAAACCCAGGAAAAGACAACACTGCTTTGCACAGGCTTCTTTTTTTTTTCTTTTTTTTTTTCTTTTTTTTTTTCTCAAAACAAAATTCCTAGCACAAGGCCTCCCAGTAGTTTTGGAATGTATATTGTCACTACATTTCTCTCTAGGGAGAGATGGGAAGATGTGCAATACCACAGAAGGAATAACCATGAAAACAAAGCACACGGTTAACCAATATTACTTTCAAATGGATTTATTTTCTTTTGAACAAATTTTACTTGGTTATCTGAGTCAATTATCCTAAATATAGACAAAACAGTGCTACATTCTACTACCATATTCAATACTGCAAAGACACAAACATTTTGGCATCAGATAACTCATCCTTTATCCATCTTTGCATGTAGTAGTACACCCCTAGCATGTCATTTGTCAGCATAATGACAATTCCTGTATTGCCTTACTGACTAGAGGAAAAGATTTAAATACAACATTGTCTCTGGCTAAGGGGCAGTCATTTGAAAAGCCTGAAACTTAAGCCTCTGATTAGTTTCACAATATCTGGGAGACTGAGATTTTGTACAGTATGTTCCTGCAAAAGCCCTGCTTAAATGTGTGGCTGGTTTCTCCCAAACTGTGATCAGGACAGAGTGCACATATGTTGTTTTATTTAGGTTCTACAGGGAGATATTAAAGGAATAAGGCAAACTGACAACTGATCATTTCAACAAGGAAATGTTAGTTAAAATAGTTAAAATAAAACGTGTGAAATCAGCTGGGCTCTGCAAACTCTCAGGACTTGATTCCTTTGTTAGCACCACAGCACTGGAGACCAGGTGGTTAGAGGAGGATACTGTGAAATGTAGAGAGGAACAGACTGCCACAGTTTGCTTTCCATTTTTCTAATGAATTTTACGTGCTACTGGTATGGAAAATCCAAACATTATCATAATGAAAGGTAAAGAAAATGTGCAATGAACTACCTAGATTATTGTCTGTGCTTGGTGGAGCACTATAAAATCCAAAGTAGGTCACAAGTACAATCATTTTGTAGACTTGACCTTGTACTCACTGGACATTCAATCCCAACACAAAACCACTGGATAATGTAATAAATACCAATTTTGAAAGAGCCCTGTTGGGACAGTATCTTTTTCTTGGCAACTGCCGTTTGCTGAAAAGGGACTAAAAGAGTTCAGGATAAAACTAAAATACTATTCTTTTGTTACATCATGTGTGCTTTTATATTGATAGTCAGATATTACATGCACACTAATTTCTTAGATATTTAAATACATTTACAGAAAATGTGATTCAATATATATGCAAGAGATGAAGATCACCCTATTAGATCCAACACATTCTCAATTTAGGCTCTTGTTCTTTGATTCAATTTGTTTCTGTTGCCTTCTTTTTTTTTTCTTCCTCTTATCTTTCCTATGCTGTCTTCACACTGAAACTTAGCAAAAGCCGGTAAATAACACTTCCATGTGAATAGCATTGTGAAGGAGCCCATTATGAAGACTTCATGCCAAACAGAAGGAAATAAAATGAATGATAGAATTTGTCCATTAAACTTTCTGTTTTATGATCAAATAGGATCAAAATGAAACACTGAGATCTGTGATTATTCCAAGGATGAATTTGATTCTTTTCCTTAGCTTGTGTTCTTATTGAGAAAAAAAAAAAAAAAAATGTAAACGATGCGCTTTGAGCTAAATTAACTGTAACTGAAATTCTTGGCAGCTTCAAAGACAAATAGAGCATAGCCAGGATTTCATACCAGCAAAGCTTTTCAGATTGAGATTTCCTGTTTTCTTTTACATTTATTTGCTTTCTTTTCTATTTTCAAAATAAGTTGTTGAAGGTTTTTTTGCTGTTCTGTTTTCCCTTTCAGGATGGATCTATACTGGAAGCCGTGTGAATCCCCTTTAATTGGATCCCTAGAAAATCCAACCCCACATTTAAAAACTCTCCTGAGTTCTTTTGTTAGCAAGACAGTACAGGTCAGATGTGTGGGAAAAAAAAATGGATTTCATTTTTCAGTTTTTCCACTTTGATTATAGAAATGATTTTATTTTATTCAAGAACCAAAGTAGTCTTCATTACTAGGGGTCATTGAGAAGCAGCCTGGGACTATGGTGGGTGTTGTAGTAGGCGCTTTGCGGGGATACATGCTGTACAGGATAGACCTCTCTCTAAGCATAGTGAAAGGGTGCTGTTGTGCTCAGACAGACTGTCCTTGCTAACGAAGTAAACAAAATAAGAAGGAGAAGGAATGAGGAGACAATAGGAGCCAAATAAGGAACTGTGGTAAGGGGCTAAGATCCAGTATGGACAAATCAGGACAGGGCACCGTAGCTGAAGTAAGGTATATAAGCTGTATGTATTAGTGAACAAATGCCATTTTACTGCTCATCATATTGGTGTGCATCTGCAGTCATTTGGCCCTGATCAGGTAATTGGTCAGTGTGCACAAGAGGGCTAACACAGGAGGCTAACATCACAGTTGCAGAAGGCAACAGGGGGAATAGGTGAGACTCTTCTAATTATTCTGATTTTTAAGAGCATGAGGACCTCAAAGAGCCATTTTAGCACTACCATATGGGGACTTATCTCTCCATCGGACCTGCACACCAAATATCAAAGAAAGTTTCACCAGGACTCCAAGTGGGGACAGGGGAAGGGAAGAGGATATCTCACATACCCAGAAATAAGTCATAAGGAAAATAAGAAAAAAAAGAAAAAAAGGAGAAAACAAAACAGATAAGATAAAATAAACATGTGACTTTCTATAGGAGTTGGATACTTTCCATCAGATTCGGGAAATAAATGCGTTCATTTTTTGTGAAGGAATAGAAGTCTTAGAAGATAAGTCAGATCGTGTTTTGACAATATACTTTGAGCTTTTATGTAATGAATGTTCCTTCCTCCCTTTAGCTTTCTGCTGAAAAGAATCCAGAGGAGTTCAGGATGAACAAGGGCTGCTCTGAGAGGATTGTCTTGTATTTTATTACTCTTGTCCACCATATCAGAGACTGGTGGTGGTGGTGGTATGGCAGTAGAGGTTGAATCTTCCTGATAGTATTATGTCATATTTTGCAGCCATGTAACAGATGGCAGCAGAGGGGCAGTGTGACAAAATGGCATCTGACGTGAAAGTGTGTATGAAGCAAAGATGTATCATTGAATCCTCCACATGGAAAAAAAAAATAGCATCCATTGACATTCAATGATGCTTGCTGAACCAAACAGTGGACGTGAGCACAGTGAGGTAGTGGTGGCAAGGTGGTGGCTTTCAGCAATAGCAACAGCGTCAATGGTCATGTCCACTGGTGCAAATTCTTATGAGTGCAACATGTGGGCTCTTATTCATCACTGGTGAAAATGCACAGCTAACAGTGGTGACTATGTTGAAAAATAGTGTTTTGTAGCTGAGAATTTACTATATCAAAAACTGTTATTGTGCTCTTTTGTTTCCATGGAACTAAATAAGAGGCATTACTTTCAGAATGTCCTGTGTGCTATTCTTCTCTTACATCATGTCTGGACTTGAAATTTTAATTATGGACATTTTAGAAACTGGTTAGGACAACAGACTGTCAGGGACACTGCTCATTTCTAATCTAACATCACTGGTCAGCATCAGATGAGAGAAGGAAGAGCAGGGCAGTTAAAGGAACTATGAAGTTTTGACTGGAACTATATAGGTAAGGTCTAGGAAGGAGAGCATAAATAGTAGGAATGGACAGCGAGCACCTTCTAATGCCTTGTCTAGCACATACTGTGTTTCAAGACTTTACCCCCAAAGTTACCTACCATTCAATTTTACCTATATTTGCAATAGGTTTTGAGGCAACTCCAGCTTCAGATAGTGGGTGCAAGCCTAGGGGAGCTGGGATTTTAAGGGTACTTTTTACCAAGTGCAGGGAGCATTGTTGCCATCTACTATTCATGGTAATGGGAGAATCCTAAAAAGATAATTTCTCTGGAGTCCTGTGAGTGAGCTGCAAAATGAGAAATACTCCTCACTCTTGGAAACAGTAAGTAGGAAGATAGGACACTACCTACTGTCTCAGCCAAATATCTAGGTATTTGAACATAATCTATGCAAAGTAGTCGTTATATCACAATGTCCATACACGAAGGAGATAAATAAATTTTGATTTGTTATGCCTATTTTGGCAGCAGTCTTGAAGCTAAAAGAGTATTTTTAAAGGAGAGATGTGAGAAAGACAGGAAGCAGACAGGGGAGGTCTGAGGAAACTGTTATAAATGCTAGTGGAATATTTCTTCTCCATACACTTACCTGCCAAAACTTTTATTAGGCTGGTTAATTGTTGCTCAAACAGTTCAGTTTGGCTCCCACAGCTTTAGTCTTATTTTCATTATTTCTAGCCAGCGAGAAGCCCTAAAATATAATTCTGAACGCTTTATTAAGCTATTTCATATTTTTTGTCTCTCTCAAATGAGACTATACTGTTTTTTGGTGAGACTATTTTTAAAATATGGTCAGCTCTGATATAAGTCATCTGCTGTGAATACAGGTGCTCTAATCTGGAAAGTAGAGGACAAGTTTAATGCTTTATTAAAACATCCATATAGAATGAATTCTACTCAGATTTCTCTGAAAGTAATGCCTCCTATTTATTTCCATGGAAACTATAATAGATGCACAGAGCACAGTAACTCTATTTGATATAGCAAATTCTCAGCTACAAAACACTATTTTTCAACATAGTCACCACTATTAGCTTGATCATGATGCTCTTCATTTAATGGTGTGACATGTGTACATGTCCGTTCAGAACTTGGTTTGCCTTTCACGTCATTGTCAGCACTATTGAAATGCACCATCCATCGTCTCACTGTGCTCTCATTCATTGTTTGGTTTCCAGAAACACTCAGCAAGTATCAATGAATGTCAGTGGGAGCCGTTTTTTTCTACATGGAAGAATTCAGTGACAAACTTTTGCTTCATATACTCTTTCTTGTCAGACACCATTCTGTCAGACTGCTTCTCTGCTGCCATCTGACTCAGCAACTTTAGCAGAATATTGGTAGAAAGGTTCATACTCTACTGCCGTGCCACCAAGATCCACCTCTGACAATGTAGGCCAACAATAAAATTGGAGGCTTTCACTTTGGAGTAGTCCTTGTATAAATATAATAAACTCTACTGCTTCTTTTACTCACTCCACTGACCTGCATTCCACAGCCTCTCTCAAGTGGCTCTATGAAGGCTCTGCCTTTCTGGCCTCAGTTGCTACCTCAAGCAGGTAATCCCTGGACCTCCTCTTCTCCATCTGTTCCCATGAACTGTTAATCAAGAAGTCCAATTTCTACAGCAAAAACAGTGATCAAAAAGATAAACTGTCCCATCCTTGTAGTCCTTCCTCACTTTTCAAGGAAAGATAACTAGTTTATGGGGAAAGTAACTACCTTAAATTGCAAAGGCAGGGTTGTTTTAACCCTAGAATTTACATTTTAATCTTTAAATACCAGAATTTGAAGATTTAGAATTAATTGTTGCCCAATTTGAGATAACACAAAGAGTTTTACATTTCAGGAAGTGATGAACTTCCACCTTAAGTTAAACTAACTCTAAGGCAGGAGAAGTGGAAGAAACATCACCCATAGACCACTCACTCTAGGCAGTTGCAAATTCTTTGGGGTGAATTGGTGCATTACATAAGTAGGAAGGGGCAAGTAAGCTTTAAATTTGCTGCCCCTTTAGCTGTGAAAAATGAATGGAGGATTACCAAAAAAGTTTTCCAGCCCACTTTTCATTCTGGCCTTCAGCACATCCTTTGGATCTAATCACCAATAATTAGTCTAATGAGAATGTTGAAGCTTTCTGTCAGTATTTCCACTGTGACTCAGTTATTAAATTAACTTTTGGTGTAAAAAATGGGGTAAAAACTGTTTTCTTTCAAAAAATAAAAACTTCAGCTCTGAAAGCTGTTGCAGATTTTTGTGAATTCAAATTAAAGTTAAGTATGTTTTTTCCATCTGAAATGAAAGTTCAAGTTTCTGTTTATAACAGAAAAGAAACAGATGCTTTAGTCATGCATTGTAAATGACAACCAACAAGATAGATAAAAACTCAAACTAGGGGAAAAACAAAAACTGAAAATATTACAAATAAAGTTATTAATTAAGGAAATGATTCATTATTTTATCTATTTAATTCATTTATCTAATTATTTGGATTTAAGATATATATCAGTTACTCCTAAAGTAAATATATTATACCAGAATCTCAAACTGTATTCTTTGCAGGATCAGTATTCTGCAAAGACAAGGTAATGACTCAGTTGTATCTTTTGTTTTATTGTGCTTCATCTAAGTCATTTAAGGTACCTTTAAAATGAAACAAGTTCAGTTTCTTGACTCCAAAAATAGCTGAGTATAAAGTAACATTAATCTCCTTGCTTTAGTGTATGATATGTTACTGATTTGGCTTCATCTGATGAGCTTAAAACATACAAAAAAAAATAATAATAATTTAAAAAATCCACTAAGTACTCAGAATTCAGTGAGATTAAGGTCTTTATTTCTTGCATATCATGTACAATTTAGAACAGTTGTTCTCAATTTGCAGCCAGTGATCTGCAAAGAACACACCAGACATATGGTGTGGTTTCCTTTCCTTCTAACCATTAAATCACATTAAATGACAGTATGGAATAGAGAAAATACATTCCAAATATTATTTTTCAATGAAAACTCATACTGTCATTGACATAGGGTTGTTTAATTTGAGAAGGATGTAGACTGCATGTCACATTGCCTTTTAAGAATGATCCAATCTGCTGCAATCGTGTCAAAATTTGATGTATATTACGCATTGCACCATCAAAAAAGCTTTAAGGGTATTTATATATTAATGAGATCAGATAGGAACTGCATATGTACTGTAACTCCCACTGATTTTACATAGACTTTGACATTCACAAAGAATGAAAAGTGGCTAGCAGGCATGCAGGAGGATGTTCGAAGTATCTTCAAAATGGAAGAGTTGTGTCATGTCAACATTAACTTATCCTACTGCATTTTATTTTGTAGATGCCTTGACAAAGAGCCTCATTTCTTTAATCATCACTCTAAATTTTCTAAACTGAAAAATGTTTGAGTTAGAAAGGAGAAGCACAGATTTTTTTGTATTAGAACAATAGACAATATACAACACTTTTTAAAATAAAAATCAGATCTTTCTCTGGAGTCATTTAATCAACCTAACTTCATTATAAAAAGTTTAGCGTTATGAGAAAATAATCCATCCACTTTAATAACTAAATTATTAAGTAGAATATTACTCATTGCTTATTGGTTCTGTGTACTGCACACAACACCATGCGAGTGTGACTGTAGCACAGAGAGGTGTTGTGTCAGCATCTTTAGTTTAACTCATTTCTATTTGACTAAGCATGTCTTAACACATCTTTTGTTATAATCAGCTTACGATTGAGGGTATGTTATCAGAAGCTTTTTTGAAATGTAATTTATAATCAGTTCGAGATTTAAAGTTTTACCTAGAACAAAAACCCCCTAGTGCTAGGAACACAGTATCAGACTTTGAGCTTTTGCTAGATTCTCCTCTTATGCACCAAAACTCCATTTTTTTTTAATGCCAATCTATTATTCAATACACAGCACATCACGTTCTTAACTTTCCAATGGCTGCAACTGTCTGACACAAGTAGTTCACATCTCCTCCCTTTTCATTTAGGTGTCCTACAAAACTCCTCTCTTTCTAGTTGTCTGAACTCACCTCCTATTGCTTTTTCCCACTGTCTTGCCTTTGTGGTCAATCTATTTTCCTCTACTGGCTCAATTGCCTTGACTCAGCATATACTTCATCCAGCCCTTATCACCACAGTTTTCTTCTGACTGTTTAGACAGTAACTTAAAACTGCTTCCATTTTACCCATAGGAACTGGGTTAGACCAACATGGGGTATTTCTATGCTATATAATTGTGATGTGGATTCTAGAATGAACTGAATTTCCCTGAACAAGCAGTCTGAAGGAGGCTTTACATTCAGCGCTGCTGAAATACACAATAATAGACAAATCACCTGGGAGATCCTTCCTATAAATCATATGAAGCTGATTTATATGATATTACAGTTGTGTAGAATGCTTTTGTGTGTCTGTTTTTATTTGTTTCAAGAGCTGGTATCATTGCAATGAAAATATCATTAAAGGAGATTTTTACCACATTATTTCTGTAAACTGAAGAACTGAGCTCTGGGAGCTTTGCTTTTCAATGTGTCACTCAAATAAGTTTTCTACACTTAAACACTGCTGTGTTTTATAACTAATACTCCAAGTACAATTCATTTCTGTGAGGTGATATGGAGAAATTTTCCTCAGTTGGTCATAGTGTTTTAGTAGGCTTGAGCATTAATATATGTTTAGGAGTGCCTTAAAAACACAAGCTAGCTTTGGGTGGACTGCTAAACAGCTTTGAAAATGCACAACACATTCTCCAACTATTTAAGCAGTGTAACCTTTTGGAGAATAATAATAACCAGAATAATCCATTATGTCAAACTATCTCTAAAAATCCTTTTGAATCTCTCATGCTACATTCTGACTTAATTTGCACTAATAACTCCCTGAAGATCTCCACTTGAATCAGCAGGCTTTATTTGGATTTATGCCAGAAGGAATGAGAAAAATATTTGGAAATGAATTGGAGGCATCATATATTTTTTCAGGTTTCAGGATATAAATTAATCCGTTTGGCTGTAAATTGAAAAAATTCCTTTTCTTGTTGTTGCTATACCTAAGTTGCAAATTATGTTATTTGGTAAAATGCCCCCAAAATTTAGTGGTTGTTTTAGTATGGCTATTGTTAAACAGATCTAAAATTTTTAATGTGAAAAATTTGCATGCGTTATTTTTCCATAATGGCAGTTGATCACTTTGTATTACAGAAAGAGAAGAATATTCACAGGCACTGTGACTGTACAAAGTACTCATACATCACTGCCTATTTTCTCACATTCAGATGATATCTGCAGCAGAAATGGGATGACAAAGGAAGAAAACACTAGAGACCACATTTTTCCGAACACTGCCACGAACAATCCTGTGATTTTCTGGCCTCCATATGGTAGCAACCACTACCTTGAAAGATGCTTATTCAGAGCCATAATTGAATCAGAACCTGTTTTAAAACCAGAAAGTAAAGAAAAAGCATTAAGTGTTCAGAGACATGAAATACTTTGCGCAACATTCCCTGGAGTAATTAGTCACTCAGCAAAACATGCCTGTAACTCAGAGCAGCATTTTGTCTTGAATGAATTCAGAGTGGAAAATGTTGTTACAAGTTGCTGAAGAGACCTGACCTTAATATTCTCAAAATTAAAAATCTACACCTGCCAATGAAGACAGATGAATACTAGGGCAAGTCATAACTATGGGCAAACTTCCATGGCTGGCTGCAGTAGCCTTGAGTACCACACTTACATCCCTTTGGCCAGAAGCAAAGCAGCTGTGGCAGGGAGGCCATTCAGCCTCCTTGCAGAAAGAATATTAAATCAAATGCAGCACTTTGCTAACATGACTGTACAGCTTCTGGACAAGAGGTGGTTTTTTGTTGTTATGTTTGGGATTTATTACACTTGATTTGTTGAGTGCGTAGGCAGATAAACCTGACTCTGCCTGGACATGTCCCTGCAGAATTACTGAAAAGAAGTAAAAAAAAACTGTGGGGGAAAACAAAACAAAACAAAACAAAACAAAGCAAAACAAAAAGATGTGATTATTTAACTTAAGCCTGAATTATACTCACATATAGGAAAGACTGAATAAATGTTTTGTAGGCAACTTCAATATCAGCTTTCTCTAACTTTTTGGAAAGGATGATGTCACAACATAAACAATGTTCTTTTAATATCTTATGTTTGTATGTAATCTCTCTCATACACCTATATAGTTCTTATTATATTGTTAATCATCTAATCCTTTAAAAATTCTTATTACATTCTTGGCTTTGTTATGGATTTGAAACAATGGTGTGAAGAATACCAGTAATTAAGAGTTACGTAAAAAAACTTGCTTCCATTTGTCTTTAAGTAAGAGATGTCTGTCAATAACAGTGATTGCACTTTGACTCTCGATCTTGGAGACTAAAGAGGATGACCTCCTTTCGGAGCTGACCAACAGTAAATAGTTCATAAAATTGTCATATATCCATATTCATTCCTTTTAAAATATATATATGTTTTTTCCACTTCCCGAAATTATCATTAACTAGTTCAAAATTTGCT
Organism: Gallus gallus; assembly: GCF_016699485.2. Lineage (NCBI taxonomy): Eukaryota > Metazoa > Chordata > Aves > Galliformes > Phasianidae > Gallus > Gallus gallus. The sequence continues at coordinate 43,169,795 of NC_052532.1, forward strand.
GTGTCAGTTATTGTTCCAAGGTAATGACACTGCTGAAGTTGAAGATGTCACTCTGGAGGATGTCGTGTTATGTCTCTATAATATATGTCTATAGTATTTGCATTGTTGTTTTCTACACATTTAATGAAATCTATTTCAATTTACATTTATTTATATTTACAACTGTACACAGAAATTTTTCATGGTGTTTAAAACCATGTTTTAAGCAGTGACACTTTTTAAAACTCCATAAATCCCTTGTACATCCCTTTGAACTGGCAACATGAATTTTCAAATCTCCTTTTAATTCAAACTCAATTCAGATTGAAGAACTTCAGATCTTGTTATATCCTTTCGGAAGTACTGATAAGCTTCTCTGTGCTGTTCAGTTCACTTGAAAATCTTTTGTTCCTATTGTTCAACACTGTTTCACCTTGTTATTAAAAGTGTAAAGTATCAGTCACAGTAAGCAATTCCAAAATATTTATTTTGAATAAAAATGTTCTGGTGGTAGTCCCTAATGTATGCTAGATATTTATGAAATACTCAAAAAAAGTCCTAATGATATTGTTCTTCAGGAAAAGCACCATACCATATTAGTGGCAACATCTGTCCAAGAATGTGAAAAATTAACACAGAGGCATAAAACAAGACAAGAACAAAATAAAGGCAAAATGTCCTTGACAGTGGTAGGACGACAGAGATTTTAAAATAATGATAACTAATGTAAAGCTGAGTATATAATCAATGTATTAAAAATTAGTGAGCAGACAAAGAAAGGGGAATATAATATCAAGGATTTATTAGCATTTGCTGTCTTTGTGTAGCATTGCTTATGTTTATTAAAGACAGGGAAAAGAGCTAAATTGGCTGCAGATTTACCTCTTGTTATTTATCATTTCTAATTTACCAGTCTCCCATTATAGTGCAGTCTTCTGGATCTTTATCTTTGTTCTTGCTTAACCCTGTTATTAATGGTAAATCTGCAGCAGTAGAGAGGAGTTGAAGGAGAAGCTGAACCGATGACATTTAATGAGCAACATAAGACACATCCATCATAATGCATGATTTTTATAATATCTGTTGGCATTACTCTAAAAATTTTATTTGGAAATATATTAAATATATTCTGTATAGTCTTCTGCATGTCAGTGGACTGCAAATTGAGTCGTTTTCTTAAATTATTTAATTTTGGGGGAAAAATATGGCATATTTTGATCTTTTTAAAAATTATTTAATTCATAATTTTTGCTATTAATATTTTTAACTGATTTCTAAAACACTAACATTAATTTTGTTTAGTTACTGTAAATATACAAGCAATGTAACAGGAACAGTACAGAACCCAGTTCTAGGACAGAAAGAAGTTACAGGTTAACCCAGAAAACCGTGAGGAAAAATAGTGAAAAAAAGATTCTGCATACTGAACTAAGTAAATATATTTTCTGTGCTCTAAGGATTTTCAAGCTGGACCTGTCAGAATGAGTTTGTTTCAGTAAGAAAATATACTACTTGAAAGGTCAGGTCATAGGCAATTCAGTTTAAGGATGAGTAACAAGTGAACCTAAACAGTCATCAGATCAGGGAAAAGGTTATCAGTCAAAGTACAAGAGTATACCATTGGCTTAGAATGAAACTCTTTCAAATCAAACAAATGACTTTTCCATTCTAAATGTTTTCTTAATTGTGCAGCAGTAATTTCTCAGGGCAATGTTAAGACTGGAAAATATGACAACAGCAATTGAAAAGTACATGGAAGAATGAGAGAAGGGCATGAAAAACTTTTTCAAAGGGGCATTCTTTCCTTCCTTAACAGTAGAGTAGAACAAGCTCTCATATTTAACCCATTAAATGAATACAGTAAATTTGGCAAAAAAGGTACAAGCATTAACTCATTTCTAAGTCTGAAAGCTGGTAAAGATATTCAAATTAACTTTAGTGCTGACACAGTACTTTCTACGAATTTTTAGCCATATCTATTTTAGATTATATGAGGTACTTAAGTGATTTCAGTAATACTCTCCACTGGAGAGTAGGAGGAGAAGCTCAGAGGAGAAATAAGGTCTAGGTCCTGTTTAGCTAAGTTTCTGCAATTGAATTACCTATAAGTACCTATAAGAGTGTAGTCATTATTTGCTTTCAGGAGAAAATGGAGAATAAGAGGTCTTGTAAGGTAGATCTGGCACAACACCATAAATACCTTGGTATATGTCTCTGTACTGATTCTAAGGACTATAGAGAAAGAAGACTCCTTAGGCATCTGAGTTAGATGGAACAAATCTTTTCTTAGGTCTTCAGTTATGGTGGCTGAATTGAACTGGTAAGATGTTTGAAGTAGCTTGAGTCAGTTTGTATGAGTATTCTCCACCTAAGCAACTTCTCTAAGATTTGTAGTATATGTCCTTTATAAATGCGAAAACCTTAAGCAGTAGAGCAATGTTATCCCTACATTGCAGGTGAGGAATTCAGTAAAAAAGATCAAAGACTCCTTTCTTCTTCCAAGGCTTTCAGTTCCTTGCTCTTGTCAGCCAAAACAGAGGAAAGAGATGGCTGCATTAACCTGTGAAGGTCCCACCTTGTTTTTAAGCACAACATCAACTGTCAAGCTGAGGAAAAAAACTGCAATGTCAACTTTCTTACAGTACTGGCAACCTTGCTTCGTATAATAAGGATTATTATATATTATATTATATAAAGGATTAACCTGAATGAATTTCATATCCAAGCAATAATCAAGAGAACTGGGCTTCATTTTGGGGGGATGTTTCTGATAAGAAAAAATTTTTAAGTAGATATTCTTTCAGGTGATTTTATTTTATTTTATTTTGAGAACAATCTCTGTGTACAAGACTACTGTTTATGGAGGCGCACAGTGTATACCAGTTCCTCTAGCTGTAGCCAACGATTCCAAAGGAAAAAAAAATGCTTAATGTAATTCCAGCCTTGATGAGAAAGTAGACTTTTCCAGACAGCTGTAAAACTTGAGAAACATCATCTAACCATGTTTGGACAATATTTTTTATTTTTCCTAAAGAGATACACACAAAAAAGTAGATGCAAGGAAAGGAGTCTTGAAGTGGTCTTGCCCTGTAATTCAGGAAAATTCAGAATAAGTAATATACCAGAAGAATTATGGTAATGTTCATTAAATACTAAAAACATTCAGTTAAGAATCCTGTATCTACCATGAACAGCTTTGCTAGGGCTCATTTGTATATCATGGGAACTAAGATGTGCTAGCTGACACTTCAAAGTGCTTTGTGTTAAAGTTGTGTGAACTGCAAATCTTTCCTTATTGCTGGTTGGAAGTTCCTGATCCTTGTTAAGATATTACTACCTACTGTAATCACAATAATGACAGCTCTTCTGTGCTGAAGTTTAGCTGGAAAAAAACAAACAAACAAACAAAAATAAACAAACCCTCCAAAAAACCCATGTTGATTGTTTCCAAGATAACAAGACATTTATTTACAGATTCCTGGGTCACTGTAGTGCATAACAATCAAGTTCACACTCAAGATTTCTGAAAGAAAGGCAACATTAAAATGGAGTTCTGGTAAAAACTTTCAGTCTCCTTTTATTTTGTTGGTTACATTCCTGAACAGTTGTTATGTGTGAAAGCAAATTCTGTCTCTTTAGATAAAATACATAGTTTACCTCAATTATTTTTCTATATAGCAGATTTATAGTTTTCTTGGTATGAACTGCTGTGAGGAAATTAAAATTTCTGGACTGTGGTTTGTGAAATATTAAAAGCTCTTTTATTTTTTGTTCCTTGAACATAACTTATATACTATTAATGCCTGTAGATTCAATTTCCTTTTTAAGAAGATACAATCATTGGGTTCAAATGTCCAGATACCTGTACGGCTATGCAGAACTTTCAATATGAGAAACTCCTAAATTACCAAGGAGAATTAATAGTATGCTAAATGATCATTCCATAACACCATTTTGTGTTAAACCTGGAGTATAAAATTAGCAGAAGATACATGTCTACAAGACAGACCTGGCTCATCTTGTGCTTTTAAACACAGAATATTCATCCGCAAAAGCCAAATCTGGTTGATGATTGAACCATGGAAGAACTCACATTCTGCAGGCACTCGTGTTTCTTGCTTTTCTGAAGTTCAAAATTTATCATCACATGCACATAGAATTCAGATATCATTTCAGAATTATGCATAAAGCATTGCCTACAGCAAGTGCTGGAAATTAAGTGCTTTTTTCCCAATGAATGTCTTAACTCATAGTTATTTGTTTTCATTCTTGCATCTGATGAAAACGTTATCTCATCCAAACTAGAATACCATCAAGAGAAGGAATGCACTCAATGCCCCCTATGACACTGCATAGTCTGTTGTTTGGACTGACTCCTAAGGTAAAAATATGTTCAAATCAATGCAAGAAATAATTGAACTGCTTCTCCCCCAGGGAAGGTATGTTGATTTGTAAGTGGTTGACTAAAAGGAGTTTTTTTTCCTGCATTTTAAGCCATTTACTGAGAGGAAAGACAGGAGGGGATTTAAGAGTATGAATCCTGATTAGAAAGAGGCATGATGGGGCACATGCAGGCACTGCCTAGCATGCACAGCCTGACGACAGCCCTGATGCAGGGGACTACCAACCCCATAAAGGCTGACTACATTCAGCTGCGCAAACTGTTCACAGGCTGCTGTTGTGACACCAGTGACAACAACCACTTGTGTGGTGTGTTGTGCTCAAGGACAGCAGACTGGTTTGCAACAGCAATTAAAATCACAGAAACATAGAATTGTAGGGGTTGGAAGAGACCTCTAGAGATCAGCAAGTCCAACCATCTGCTGGAGCAGGCTCCTTACAGCTGCTAGCACAAGAAAGTGTCCAGACAGGCCTTGAATATCTCCAGAGAAGGAAACTCTACAAGCTCTCTGGGCAGCCTGTTCCAGTGCTCCGCCACTCTGACAGTAAAGCAGTTCTTCCATGTGTTGGTATGAATTTTTCTCTGTTCCAGATTCTGCCCACTGCCTCTTATTCTATCACTGCATGCCACTGAAAAGAGTCCACCCACAGTGACCTGAGTACTGCACTTTAGATATTTAGAAACAGTGGTGATATCCGCTCTCAGTCTTCTCCAAACTGAAGAATCCCAGATTTCTCAGCCTTTCCTCATACAGGAGATGCACCAGGCCTCTAATCATCTTTGTGGCCCTTCACTGGACTTTCTCTAGATTCATAAAGAACAGAGCTTTTTTCCTTGACAGCATGATAGTGTGGAAGGTGTTTGTTTTTTTGCATCTCTGATCTTTGGTTGTAGTATCCAAAGGCTGGCTAAAGACTCTGGTGAGGACAACTCAAATATTCCTACTCCATGTGCAATGTAACAACTTGCAGAGATGCAGTCTAAGCTAATTGTTTCAGGCAGCGTTGTGTAGAGGTACCCTCAACCACCTACAGCCCATTAGCTTTTTTGGAGGATGAGTGTCCACCTTTCATGCTAAAATTCGGCTCTTCTTGATTTACAGAGGTAAAAAAAACCCTGTGATTACACCATACAGTCCCTCACGATGCAAGGGACCGGTAGCAACGAATTTGAAGGTATTTTGTATGGGAGCCTGTGTGTTGCCATAAATGAGGTCTAGACTGTTTGAGATGAGTAGGTCATCCCTTCAGGCCTTGCTGAGGATTGTTTAACACCGTGGTTGCTGAGCCAGTTTTCAGGGACTGTGAGTCATGAACAAATCTGTTTTCATAACTGGCTGAGGTACTACAGGGGTTGGAGAAAAGAGAGAAGAGAGTCCCTGCGCATGCCTGTCCCTCTTTGTTTCCCTCATACATGACTGGATGTTTTGACACAAGGGTGATGTTCAGGGGTGAGGAGGGATGCATACTCCTTACCATCTTTTGTTCCCCTGTGCCCAATAGGACTGTTATTGAGATATCCTCCAAAACAGCTTAAATAGAATTGTGTTCAAGGTCAGGCTGGTTGTACAACATAGTCTAGTACAAGGTGTTCCTGCTGATGTCAGAGGATTGGAACTAGAGAATCCTTAAGGTCCCTTTAAAGGCAAACCATTCTATGATTCTATGATATTCCTTCAGCCAGTCATACAGACAGGAAAATGAAGGGTTTTTGTTATTCTTCATGTTTGCTATTGGACAGCTAAGGTAATCCTCTACTTGTCCTGTTACCTTCTCAAATATGAGCATCTTCTGTTTTTTGTAGAGAGAATCCAGGCCTACACTGAGCAGTATGAGATCTAGTGAGGTGTGGATGTTGTGGATGATCCAGGGGTGATGCAGTGCTCTTCCTGGGGACACCCTGGATCACTCACAGCTTCCTCCACCTTAAGTGGAGTTCACTGTGCTCAGAAAGAAATGCCATGGCTGTCTGAGGCCATAGAACTGTTCTTTGAAAGTAGCAATACCTAACAGTGAGCCCCAGCTTTTTCCTTTCCCAAATAAAATATTTCTGTGCAATATGCTTTTCCTGAGTTCATAAATTTCTTATAGTCCTGACACTTTCTGATGGGCAAAGGCAACACTGACCTCTCCATGGAGCTCTCTCTGACCCTGGCATAACCTTCCAAACTGTGTTATGACTGGGATATGCCTGAGGCTTTCTCTTTTTCTTCCTGAATAGGATCAGTCTGTGTTGCCCTACTGGCCTGTACTTGAATGAATCTTTTGGGTGAATGACGTATTCCTTGACATTATACATGTTGCCTCCATAGAGAAGAATATTAAAATGACCTAGCTTTATTATCCACATGATAGTCATTGATAAAACCTCTGTATTTACTAAATTCTATCATAGTATGATACATGACAGCCCACATTTATAATAAGCTATATGCTGGCTTTTAGAAAATGCTCTCCCTTTCTAACAGCAGAGCTGTATAGGAAAATATGTGAGTCTCTTTCTGCAATTCTAACTGCCAAAACTGGATAGAGCAACAAAGCAAAGGACAGTGAACAAAGAACTTGAATATTGTTGGAAATACAAAATCTAGCAAGAAAGAAGTACAAATAAACTGTATTTTACATATCTTAATGTTTAAAATCAAATTATTGTGTGTTGTATATTATCACACACAAAAAAATCTGACCTTCCTTCAAAAAGTAGTAGTTTGTGTCATAGGGTGTATAATGTAGACTGTTTAACTGGCATGTTACAGATATATCTAGCAGTCTTAATACTAATACTAATGTAAAAAGGGAGAAAGTATAACTTTCCGTTTTTATAAAAAGGACTACAAATATTGTCTTGCTGACAACAGGATAGCTCAGTAGGATATTTTAAATTATTTCATCTTACATGAAAACTTTTGTATTTGAGCTAAGCAGTACAATTTACTCAGGATTACACATACTTTCTCATAACAGGGAGAAATATGCATAATATATTTCACTGAGTTCAATCAAGAGATAGATATTTTTTCTTTGGACAGATCTATGGCTAGTGGAATACATTCATACAAAAGACACAAAAAGTAAAGTGCCATGACTGAAAGGCCTTTTTCATACCTGTCAAAGGAAGAAGTGCAGAGTTCTCAGTATGAGTAAGATATAGGTGGTCTTGTTCTTCTACCTGCCTTTGAGAAATGCCAGACTATGCGGCTTCCTTTTAAGAGGGAGAAGATAACATTCTGAGGTGAATTATTTCTCATAATGAACTGAAAGTCTGAGTCCATATCAGAATATTAGTCATTACCGACAATCAATTTATTCATAAAGTGCATGTAGTAACTCTAGATAAACTGTCTAATTATGTAACCAGAGTACTATAATATGATAGCACACACATTATGAGGTTTAGAACATAAATAATTCCTGACAAAATTCTCCTAAAAATGTTTCCTACCACATTCAGACAAAATGAACTAAATTGTTAATGAAAATTCAGGTATGTGACTAATTTTATGCAGAAAAAGTATTACTGAAGCTGTATGACTTCCAGGAATGCTTGTACACTTAAACATTAATGCTTATTTTAGGGTCAAACAAAAGGGTGAGTGTCATGTTCAGTGGCATAAGTAGAAGCACAGAGTTGTGAGGTCAATTAGAAGTTGATATGCAGGCCTGGTATTTCTGTGTGTCTCTCTTGTTTTTACTTACAATGGCAACTTACTGTTGACCTATCAGTAAAGTCCTCTTGGATTATCTGAACAATCTCCTAAGCATTTTAAATAATTATTTAGTAGCAGTGTGAATTTATCCAGGATGTCAATTTCCTAACTAACCAAATAATCAATTGGTGGCATGATAGAGAAGCAGTTAAATTATAGGAGACTTCATCTACTATCACCAAATAGAGAAAGGCTTTATAAAAATGAAAGCAACAAAAATGACTTAGTATCTGAAAAGTGTAAAGAACCTAAATGGCCCAATCTGTTAAGCTTTTAAATACTATCAAGCACTGATTCATTTTTAGAATTTAAATACTCTATCTCTAAGAAACAATAGAATGGAAAAGACTTTTTTCCCTCTTAAATGCAACCCTTTCTCTTTCCTTTCTTTACACCATGTTTTGTCTCAACCTCTGTTCTTCAGCTATTTAATGTCTGTTAGCCATCTTGCTGAGCTATCCAGCATATTTGCTGTACTTTTCTGCTTTCATCCTCCTCATCTTAGCTTTCTAGAGCAATTTGTCTCAGTGGCCGTCCCACATCTCAACTCTTTGACAAACTTGTCTCTCTACTTCTTACCTCACCTATTTTTCATGCAGCATTTTCTAATTTAATATTAATAAGCTTCCAAGTGAATCTATTTATCTCTCTCCTTTTTGTTCAGTCAGAGTTGTTCACTTTCATTTTTTTCGGTTGCTTTCCAGACCTCTGGGCCGTTCTCAATCTCAACACCTTTTGTAATGTATTTCTTCTTCTGCTGGTGAAAAATAATTTTCAGTCCTCATACAGTAGTTTCTGTCAATTTACCAAAGTACCAGCTCAGTATTCCTGTTGTCAGTTCCTGTGCTTCGGTTTTAATGGTGACTAGATATTTTCTGTCATTTTTATCCTCCTCATCTCTCAGCTCTGGGTCATGTACATTCAGTCACTTTGGAGGGATGGTGTAAATGTTGACTTGTCACATAGAAGTCCAAAGGTGGTGGAATATGATGAACTGTTCTTTGATGATGGAAGATGAACTTTCTGACCAGCATTAGCAACATTGGGTTAAAGGAAATATGCCTTATATATATTGAGATTTTATCTTTTAAAATGAAGGTCTTTTGAGAATATACAAACGGAAGGTCCTTTTGCTCAATAAAATTTGGGAGAACAAGAAAAAGAGCTACAGGTTGAGAAAGCTTTTGAAGATGAGGAATGAAACTGCATGTGCCTTTCCATTTGTCAGACCAGATTATGAGTAAGACTTTTTTGTCGAAATTAGGCCAGATGCTAAAAGCTCCTAATGGACCACTTGGTTAGGGTCTGAACTGTAATTCAGTCACATTCACTTTCATAATCAGGCCAGGTGAAGATGGATACAAGGTTTTCACAGGTCTTTTCCTTCTGAGAGTATCCTCAGTTTTGAGGAAATTCCTCTCTGCTTACTTCTGTTAAAGTAGATGAATAGGTAACAGATCATCTCAAAGTTGCAAGTTCATTTTCAGCTAAATATTAGTACAATTATTTTTGCCGTTCTTATGTTTATTTTTTCTGGTGGATTTTGTTGTTGTTGTTAGTTGGTTTTGTTTCTTTAATCCATCCTTATGTACAAGTCATATCCTTCTCTAACTTGGCACTGTATCAAAACCGCTTTCTTCTTGGTTGATACTTCTCAACATCTTAATGCCTGTGTCAGTTTCCTGTAATTGTTCCACCAGTAATGGATTTCCTCTATCCCCTCCTACTAGCTCAGGCAGTGTGCTTCTGGTTTATGCTTTAAAATGCAATGGACATGAAACTCAGACAAAAAGAAAAGTTTACTACATATTGAATACAGATAGTCTTACAAACAAATGGGAACAACGGAGATCTGAACTGCTGATGCACTTACCTGGTTTGCTCAGGATCTGCAAGCAATTCTTGCCTTTAAACAGTTGTTTTATGATGAAGTCTTGGGGAAAGGAAAAGGAAGCATGAGAACATTGATGAGTAACTAACTACAAATAAGATAGTGATGTAAAGAGCAAAACTCGTTAGACTATGGTAACTTATATTGTTATTTAGCATTAAATGGCATTCTTCAAACATGAATTAACACTCACAGCATTCAAATCAGCTCTCATGGTAAGAATTGAGTATCTGCTTCGCTATACAGTGGAGAACATATAAGAACTAAGTCATTCATAGAGTGAATATCTGTGGTCTTTTTAGTTCCAATCCAAAAACACTGACTCAAGAATAAAAGGGGCTTGATAAAAGCCTACAAAGTGTGTACAGTAGAATAGACATTCTTCAGGTCCTAAACTACATTCTGTCATTAAACTTTTCTTAGTAATACCCCTGCACACTGAAGGTCTCTGTGATAATGTGCTTGTTGGCAGTACTGACAGAGTAAGTACCCAAGCTTTGCTGAGCCCCATAGGTTACATGCTCTTCAATCTATCAGTCTACATTGCCAAAGTGTGTAGGTTTTCTTTGAGGAGGTCTGTCTGGCAGGGCTTGCACAAGAACTGGAGGTGCAGTGATGCTGCCTGCTCCCCAGGCAGAAGCCAGATGATTAGAAAACTCAAGTGAATTGTGGGAGACTTGAACTCACCTCCTTCCTTTGCCTGAGGGGATGTAAATTTACATGTTCAACCAGCAAGACCTGTGTTCAAGCCACCTGGACAGGATATCCTAGAAAGCAGGAGGAGGTCTTCTGCAGTGTCCTTCACTCAAGTTTTTCTCTCTCACACTAAATAAGAGATAGCAAGTTGAAGGGAAATTGCAGCAAGATCCCATCAGTCAAATAAACAACTGACAATGATCTCTAAGAATCTTAAGCTGTTCCCCCGGTTACTTTCTTTGTATGGCTTTTTTTTTTTTTTTTTTTTTTTAACTGATGCATTTTTCCTGTGAATATAAGCACCTCTTCACACACAAGAATTGTAAAATCAGGTGAGCTAGGTCTCACTTATCTGTATGGAAACCAATAGAAATAAATGTCAGTTGCATAAATTTGCCTGGCCACAGAGAACAGCAAAAAATGAAATAATTAAAAAGACAAGCCAGCTGTTTTCACCTCTAAAAAAACACGGTAATTCATACATGGAGCTGTTGAATGGTAACTCCTAAATTTTCTTCAGAGGAAAAAAAAAAAAAAAACAACAGTCTATGCAATCTGAGCTTTACATTATATACTATATTCTTATGATTTTAGCTCTGAATGGAAGATAGAAAGAGTCGATGGTTCATTATCTGATAATCTTCCATTGAACACAGAGATAAAATTTTTAAAGGAGAAGGAAACAGCATACTTAACCACCTAAATGGTGAAAGAAATTCATAAACATAACATTTTACTTGAAAATGTGTAAGTGAAATTTGCCTGGAGGATGAGAAATTCAGGTGTGAAATGGGTGCGGCTACAGTTGCAAATTTAATAAGACATGAATTTGTTTTTTCCTTCAGTGTGTAGTATTGACATGCCTGTGGCTGCAGGCACATAAGAGGCTGAATGTAACTGAGATACTGGCAGCAGACAGTAAACTGTAGTATATTAAACATTTCTTCTTAATTAATATACTTGATTATACATTTTTTTCTTTTTAGAAAGTTCTGGTGAGTCTCGGGGAGAGTGAATAAATGTGTTATTTAAATGCACTTTTTTTTCTATTGCAAATGCCTTCCATACCATCAGCAAGCTGAACATTTTCAGCAGGAAAGTACTGCAGCACATTCTGTCACAGTATACTAGTTTTATCCTAGATTCTCCTGAGTAAGATAAGAATTCTGTTTTCAGTGCAGTGTTTAGTTTCTGAAGTTTTGATCTCTTGTTTCTTTGGCTTCCTTTTAAAAATACATGATGGTCTGAAATTCCTTTGTAGATATGTCCCACCATCATGACTTCTGATGGAGCTGTTGATGGTGGTACTTAATATTGACCCACAGGAAGACTTCTGGCTGTTACAGCACAAAATGACTGAGTGCCTTTCATAGAAGGACTTAAGGATACATGTACAAAAGGTAGAGATACCCAAACCTGCAATATGAAATTTCTACACTGCTGCCAGTTGAAATGGGAGACGGAAACACACACTCATGTTGAGAAGTGACAGCTGCATTGAAAAGGGCAGATTTCATCCCCCACAATTGGCTTTCTTTTGATCAGCCATTTCCTGTTGTATTTCAGGAAATTTTGGTCAAATATCCAGCTGAATTAAAATCTCAGTTCCTAAATTGTCTAGGTAAAAATGAACTATATATCCTGCCTCAGCTTTCAGTTGCACAGGGGGTGAGCTTCTCCCTTGATCTCTGATCTTCTGTTTTTTATTTCTACCTTATTGTTAATCAAGAACTTGAGTCAAAAATTTTGTATATGTAACATGTAAAAGGATCTTTCTCTCTATCTCTCAAAGAATATTCAGGGATTCTATAAATGAACAGAATACATTGAACAACAAAGCATTGGTCAGAGGTCCCCTATAGCACTGTGTATAGAACCTTTGGTCAGAAGATCAGCATTCAAATCTCTGTTCATGAGTATGAATACAGAGGAAATCTCATTTTCAGTACTGTGTTGGAGGGAGGGAAAAGCCTGGAAGGCTTTGGCAGGGTGTCTCAGCAGTCATGGCTACAATTTAAAAAAATAAAATAAAAAGTGCCACTTTCCCTCAGGGGCTGAGGGCGAATGAGTACAACAATCTCTCTTGCACTTTCCCTATTAGCTCATTTAGATAATGCCTTGCTCAGTATTCTTGGTTACCCTGATCCCCACTGACATAGCACTGAAAAGAGATCTGAGGATGTGTGACCTTCAGTAGCTGGTTCTGCACATAAGAGAGTCAGCAAGGTAAGCATTGCAATCAGGAGCTGGACACTCTTTTGAAGAAAGCCTAAACATTGAACTTCAACTTAAAAACTTCTGGGAAGGCTAGTGCAGAGTATAAGACATCTTGTTTCTGCTCTTTGTGTTTATATTCCTTCTGTATAAACAAAATTTATATAGTATTCACTACTGACAATGGTCAGATCTAGAGACTTTACCCATGGTAACTGTAATAAAAGATGCACTTTGCCCAACTCTGTTATCAGATGACTGTTGCAACTGTAAAATCAGATGGGCATACTGAAGAAGACCACCATGTACAGTATCACCTTGGGCAATCATATACGATAAATATGTGAGATTAAGCAATCCTCCAAAAAGTCTTTTGAAAAAGACAAGACAAGTCGAGTAACTCTCCAAGTAGAAGACATTCGCAACTTTCAGCTGTGGTCCACTTTTCAGTCCTCTTATGACCAGATACTTTCACAGTGTCCCTCTGAGGAAATTAGCTTTAACAGTTGTTCTCCAGTATCATTTTGCATGAAATCAAATAACTCACTAAGTTCTGTCCCAACAAGGAGACATAAGCTCTGCAATTCCATTTACCTGCATTTATGGCTTTGGATATTCTTTGATAAGGCAGATCTCTAGACTCTGAAAGATTGCTATTTGTAAGAAACTACCAAAATGAGAAGTGAGGTGACAGAAAATCACTAAACTGAGTACTCAACTAATGATCAGATCTCAATGATATCCCAGTAGCCTTAATATCATGACAACAGATCCTACCACTTATACTCAGCAAATGAAAATCCCACCTTCCTGCCATTTCAGCATGATCCCTACACAGTGGCAAAAAGTATGTAAGTTCCTCAGGTAGAGGGAAAAATTTACCATGAGTGAAATGAGAACTAAACACATTTTGCTAGTGGTAATAAATTTTTCACTGCTAAGAACTGTAAAAGAGTCAATAATTAAACCATCACTGAATCACAAGGGGGGCTCTTAGAGGTTGGAAAGGACCTCTGAGGATGATCAAGACATAGCCCTCTGCTAAAGCAGGTTGCTCTCAGTTACCCTTTATGAAATATCTGATAGAAACTAGTGACTTTAGTCTTTTATTCTTCCTGTCACTTTATTACCTGTCAAGCAAAGTGTATTTCTTTTTGTTCATGATGAAGAAAGGAGTAAATAACATAGATGATAACAATGACAGTAATCACTTAATTAAACTAGAAGTGTCTCAGTCCTCATTATTGAGCTTGCAGTTGCAAGCTTGAAAGTTTCTTACTGCAATTTCTTCAAAATATGATTTTTTTTTTACTACTTATTTGCACAGCAGATGTAATTATGATATAATGGGTCACAATTTCTTTTGACATCTCTGCTTGCTATTGTAATATAAATCTTAGTTATATTAGCAAACCTTTGGAACAAAAGCCAAGAATCACCCCTGAGGGAGGTGATTCTGCCCCTCTACTGTGCTCTTGTGAGATCCCACTTGGTGTACTTTGTTCAGCTCTGGAGCTATGATTTTTTCTCACATACCAGGTTTCAGTCAAGCCAGAGTTCTAGGGAACATTAACTCTTGCTGGAAATTTCTTGAAGTACTTTAGGTACCAGTTCACATATAAGGCACATTCAAAGTAGTAGTTAAGATATTTGGTCCATGATGGAAGCCTGAAGTAATATTAAAAAAATATGAAAATACGAAAAATATGAAATAGCATAGAGGTCTGGGAATGCACAGGTTTTGAAAATAGGGACATCTAGGGAAAATTTCCCTATTTGGAAACAGGGACATGGAATTTGCATTTTATATATATGTTTTATAAGTATTTTTTTTTTAAAGTCACATCTCAATCTAAGTTAAGACCATCTCCATTTTAAGGCACTAAGTAGGTCTACAGAAACCATAGTGCTGGCAGGATTACTAGAGGAACACACTCATCTGTTGCTTACTCCATCTGTTCAAACAGAAGTGAGCGAAGTGTCAGCACACTGACATGCATGCACTGCTTGCAGGTGGCTGTGGAGATAAGATAAACATCACTGGCTAGTTTCCTTCCCTTGAGCTCCCCAGTATTTTCTGGATTAAATCATGGTGTGCTGCTGTGGCATAATGGAAGAGGATCATTTTGCCATATCTTATTTTATGTTGAAATTTAACTGTGGTTTAGAATTTTTATTGTCATAATATTTTGTGGAACGGTTGAGCTTTCTACAGAGGTCTGAACATTGTTGCTGAAAGACCTTAACAATTTTCTGACCATGATAGCAAGTCACCCAGCCAGTTACAATATATAAAGTTTGATCTCTAAGACTTGAAATGTGTCCTTCTAAGGCTGAAACGTAATTAAATTCTGCAATATTTTTTTTTTTTCCAGTATAAAGAACCTGAAATAACTAGGGATTTATACTGAGATCTCATCAGGATTGTGTTTTGATACATGAAGTGAGGGGTTCATTGTCTGCTCCAGAGTTGAGGATGGGTTGATGTTGGAGATGCAAACTTGGAATGATGCTGGAAGACTGTTGAGTCTGGCAGGAACAAAACCTGGTGCCATGGTGTCTATACTGCCTATTAGAATTTACCCCGACGTGGGCTATCCCTCTAGCCTGGCTTAGGCACTGCTTCCCTGAGAATGGCATAAATCAAAGCAGTCTGGAAGCATGCTAGTGATTAAAATGAAGTGGATGATCATCAGGCCAATGCTCAAGCTTGTTTCTTGTCTTTGTTTTATTTAGCAGCAGAGAAAGAGATGAAATATCCACACAACCTAGGATTAGGTTGCCAGGGGAACTGCAAACATTGGGCTTAATTGACTGGGACACTTGACAGCACACTGTTATTATGCTATTATGCAACACTGTTTTTCACTAGATCTAGAGGTCAATCTCTGTATGTGGGGGTGGGTCAAGATGAAGAGCTTGAGAGGCACACTAACCATAAATATCCAAGTTTTTGGCTTGGTCTGATGAGACTTCCCTTTCAGTCTTTCATTCAGATAGATGCCTTGCTCTTCTCAAGAAATGTCACCTTATCTTTCCTACTCCTTTGATTCAGGAGCCAGCCTGTCTTTGGTGATGCTTTACTGCTGTTTCTGTAAATTCTTTCAAATGGAAAAAAAACCATTTTTTTTTAAGTAGTCAGGAAGAAAAAAGAGAAAACCTTGGCTTACTGCCACACTCCTTGTATATGGAGGCTAATATGATATAGAGCCTGGAAACCGTGGGGCAAAGGACTGTGATCTTGCACTTGTCAGGTCTTGTTCTTGGTGTTCTATGCTGACCTTGCACAATCACCAGTGTGGTCTTTTTTTTTCACTCGCTCAATATGTGAGGTACTTCTGCACCCCATATGTTCTTTTTCCCTTCTTTTTCAGTATTTTATCCCTAAGGGGTAACTGAGTGTAAAAGCATGAAAGAATTCTGACCTCAGCTGTTGCTTAAAAGCTGTGCATACTGTGAGGACTGTGTGCATATCTTTCTGCCTACATGAGTCAAGTTGGCCCTGCTTCCTGACTTGGCCTATATTCTCAGTATTGCTATCTAACTAAATTTAATTTTTAAATCTCTTGTGACTGAGATCAAATGATTCTTTTTTACTTCTCTTTGATTATCAGTTTCTGATCCTCTACATATCTAACCTTTTATCCTTGTCTGGGGGAGAGGAAAGTGGTTCAAATGGTTAATATGACCTGAAGCACTATAAATTCATGCAAATCCCTTCAAGCCCTATGTGTCTGTCATTCACATATATTACAAAATAGAATAAACTTAAAAAAAAAAAAAAAACTTGACTAGAAATGTACTTTCCCAATTCCCAGCAATTTAAATCCTGAACCAAAGCCATTTTTGCAAAGCACAAAAAATTGCTTGTATGCACTATCTGTACTTGTGCATTATTTATGAGTAGTACGACCCATTTCAGTGGAAGTACCTCTTTTTAGGAGGTGAATGAGGTTTAACAGATGGATGGGGAAGAATATGATTGCTCATGCTTCTCAATCATTACAATAGAAGAATGGGAACATTTGGTATATGTGCCCTACCATGCCTACGTACTAGCAGTGCAGCGTGGGAAAGCTGACAACATATCTTTTTTTTTCTGCTGTTTTTGATGAACTTTAGCCTACCTGGCATGCTCTAAAGCACAAGAAGAAGCCTCAAACTAAAGAATAGCAGAGGGAGAAATCATCAAGTAAAGACAGATCCTCCCTCTGGATGCATCAATAACAAAGCTTCAAAATCTTTGACAAGACCTACAATTTAGCTGCAGGATTTAATATTTGAGATTGACGTGTTTACTGTAATGGCAGTAAATTGACTATCCAGAAAGAGCTGTATATCTTTGCAGCACAGGAAGTGTCTGAGGGAGATAGAGGTAAGGTATATCTAAAGGCAGATAATCAACTAAAATGATTGCACTACAACCATAAGAAGTAGTTAGATAAATAAATTAGGAAGGAGGGAAGAAGGATACAGAAGCTACTTTGGACCTCACCCCTTTTGTTTATATTGATCTGAAATTACAGTCTAATTTTAGAAAATTATGTGGTCTTCTTAAGCTGAAAGAAGACTCCAAGAGAACAATTTTTCTTGCTTCAGGCTTTTAATGAATGGAAAATCTCTGCTAGCAATATGTAATGTGACTTACAGCAAGAAAAGGTTAGAGAGTATTTCAGAAGCTTCAGCTACTTAAACTAGAAAATTCTGACAATTCAAGGGGTAACTATTCACACTAATAACTGAGATACTTTTCCATCTTTATCTGTAGACATCATGCAACATGAGATAATTGTTGATTTTTATATGCAATTATTGACATACAGTATGCAGGTTTGTACATACATTGCAAACAGTGGCATTTGGAGAAATTTAGAAAACCAGATTGGGGAGAGAGGTGGGAGGGACATATCTGCTCCCTCCTCACTCTTTCCCCTCAATTACGTGCAGTACAGGAGCCTAGAGGAAGAAATGGTTCACAAAGCTCATGGTACTCAGTGCTCTTCTGAGGCATCTGTTATGTACATTCTCTACTGTGTGATATTTTCAAAGCTGCTACGAAGAAAGCTGCTCGCCAAAGGGAGAATACCAGAGAGCAAAATATTTCTGTCTCTTGTGCAACCACAAGGAAGTGACCTTGGGCAGGAATTCGAATGAACTTTCTGTGGGCAACGCATGTGTGTGGCATTAGAAAACCACTGTGAGCAGAGAAATTACTCCTGATCTACTGGGACCAGCTGTTTTGCCATTTAATTTTTATTTCCTTTTCTCACTTGTATAGTATTTCTAAATTTTTGATGGTCATGTCTTTGTGAATCATTCTTTCTCCATTTCTCTGGTCCACAGTCTTTTCCTTATACATCTTCCCTGTAGTTTTCTTGTAGCTTTGTTTGTTGCTTTTTTTAAAAAAATCTTTTATAGGTACTGCTCATTGCCTTTGGCAGCTGTGTGATAAGTAATGCAACTTTATCAGCTTTGTAGAAAGATTCCTCTTCTATTCATCAGGTTAAGTTCCTGTTGTAGATGCAGAATTTTATCAGACATTTTTCAGTCTCTAATGATTACAGGAGTTCAGTTTTTTCTAAAGAGCCTTGACTTTTCTACAAAGCCTTGCCTTTTTTGCTTAAGTCTTCTCACTCAATCATTTTTACACACTAAGGCAAGGAAGGAAGTAGAGGACCTATTGAAATGGTACACCATCAAGCTATTTCATTGTGCCTTGCATCCATCAATTACTTTATCATGTTTCTAAAAGAATATTTCAGCAAAACCAAGATGATGGGGCTGTAATAATAACCATTACTCCATTTGATAATAGGTTTCCCATAGACTCAACCGGCAGTTTAACAGTCCTCTGATATAGTTACTACACCCTGCTGATAAAACTGCTGTTGCCACAAATTGGTCTCAACAAAACAAGTTCATCTCTATTCTGAATTTCAAATTTGACCTTGCTGGGCTTACAGGTTTTACCACCACACTAGGTAAAAATATGTAATACTAAAACCACATATCTAAAAATAATAATAATAATAAAAAATCACAGCCTTTCTCTGTTACTATCTTTTTATTCTCTCTATGCATTATGAACTGCAGTAGGGCTAGAAGTCAAATTCAACATTTTTCTAAAGTACATGAAAATTATTTACTACTGCTTTTAAGACATATTTGTCTGGGCATGGAATTTCTGTCCTTAGCCCACCTGTGATTGAGATATTCTACCTCCTTATCACAGCAGTGTGGGGAACTGTAGTTTTACGGACAGCATATTCAAAGGGTTGGAATGATAAGGGGCAAAAAAGAAAAAAAAAAATTACAATTAGGTCAGGCTCAGTTTAAAATCCTGCCAAAATAGAGAAAGGAGATACTCTAGGTAGAGTAAATACTGTGTAGATGCACTGCGTAAATGCAATTGTGAGCACTGGGATCCTTACATGAAAAACATCATTCATGATTACTTTCTCAGTAAATCTGTAAGCTTTATTCAAATTCTGGTCTTGAGGAGAAAGACAATGGAAAAATAACTCCAAAAGGCCTCATCCAAAAGGCAACAGTGTATTCTTGGAATTAGCTATTTTTATGTATGTAGATTCAAAATAGTAATTCAAAGAAGAACAAGCAACTGGGAAAACTACTTCTTATACTTAGGAAACCCCACTGCTACCTAAATTAGGCAGTAACAAAGTTTTTCAATGTGCAGATGTAAAGATGGAGGGTGATCCACATCTTCAACCTTTTCTGAAACTCCCACAGTTCTAACACTGGATCCGAAGCACACACTATTAACTCCCATGGGCTGATACCAGCAAGGCCTATCATCTGATTTTAGGACTTATTCCCAGGAAGTAGGAAATATTAGCTTGAATTTCTCAAAAGACAGAATTAAGTATGAGCCTTCCACAGTGTGGTTAGTCTTCTAATATCTTACTTTTTGCATGAATTCTGGGAATACACTGAGCAGTTCAAAAGAAAGGGCACATGTTTCTCTGTTTTGTGAGATCTGGACTGATGAATGTGCTGATAAATAACTTGCCTTCCTTAGAACTTACAACTATGCTTAAGTACTGATGAGGCATTGATCTGCAGAGCTTCAAGTCTGGAAAATCTGACAGAGTAACATGCTTAAATATCCTGAGATTTATGTGGCAGCCAATAAGTTTTCAATAATACCATTTTTGACATAGATGCTTAAATTTCATTCTATTTTATGGTTTTTGGTGTACAAGAAAAAAATCACTTTCCAGAAGAATGATCAGGTGATCAGGCAGGAAGAGGCTGCCCAGGGAGGTGATTGAGTCATCATCCTTGAAAGTGTTCAAGAAACATTTAGGTGTTGTATTAGTGGACATGTTTTAGTGGGGAAATATTGGTGGTAGGTGGAAGGCTGGACTGGATGATCTTGGAGAGCCTTTCTAACCTTGATTAGTCTGTAATTCTATGATTCTATGATAAAATTGTACTACAAATTCAGTCCTGATGCTAGGGTTGTGTTCACATACATATCTGTGATTTTTGATTCACCTAAAATGCTTGCTGAAGAGCTCTTGGCTTTCAGACAGGAGAGTGATTGGAGAGTGGGAGGACAGAGGCAACGCCCACCAATAGGTATGAGAACAGAGTATTTTTTTCCTGGGTACACTAGGAGAAGGAATGATAGGGAGGTCGCTACCGTTTCTAGCTGGAGAGAGGAATTGAATGGGTTATATCAAACAGCAAAGAAAATTAATATTAACACAGGCAGAATACAGAAGAGCAAAGCACTAATAGGAAGGTGTCTGGGATAGAACGAGAACTGAAAACTAACAAGAAAAAGTATATAGGGATAGTGTCTATTCTCAGTGGAGTTACAAGAATCTTGGTGGAATCATAGGAGATATAGGCAGGATAAAAAGAAGGGAGATCCACAGAACAGAAGTGAGAAGTAACAGTGTTTGGAAGACAGACCCTGAACATGGAGGACATTTCTAAAGAGTTACCAGTCCAGGAAGAGTCTCCCCTTGTGCTCAGAGGGTGTTTTCAAGTTGGCAGAGCATTTGTAATTTCCCTTAGTGCTGTTGGAAATATCCCAAGCTTAACTTCATGATAACAAAAGGAAGACCCCTGATTTACTTTGCAACAATACCCTCTCGAACTCTCAGTGACAAGTATTAATGAGCAATCCTGCAGGATCTGAGCTGTAGCAATATGATGGCATTCTCTGCTATAGACCTTCTGTTTTCAATCAAGACCCATCTGAATGATTTCTGTTTTGTCAGCTATCAAGGCTTGCTGTCCAGCGTGTATAGTGAACAGTCAGCTGAAGAAGGGAAAGTGCATTGCAGGGGCAGAGTGGGAGCCAAGCTCACTGTGGGTGGATTTGTGTGCAAGAACATCTGTGAGTTCTGAGGGCTAGTCTGCAGCATTTGTTTGTTGATTTATAACTGAGGTGCTTAGGGCTCTGGATTAACTTTTTAATGCTTATTCCAACTGAAGGGAAAAAAAAAAAAAAGAACCCCAGATAATTAGGATATTTCTGTTGCATACAGAAATAAATGTGTGAGATAGCAAAGCTAAAATTAAAATTATTATGGTTGGTCACATCCAGGTAAAGTCAGTGTCCACATTAATCAATTGTTTGGATAGCTGTTATGTCTCACAAGTTCAGCCTGAGGATAAAGAATGTGTAAGGGTACATCGCTGTACTTTTGTCACCACCTTTAAGGAGAATGACATAATTAGAAGCTTTAAATACCTGAGGTTTTCTGGCCAATACTGTTACTCGAGAAGAACAGTGTCACAGTCAGTTTAGGTTTCCTCTTAAACAATGGCTTATGTCACAGGATAAAGTATTTGTCATTTGCTGTGGGAAAGCTAAAAATAGCAGTTTGTTAAGACTCAGGTCAGTGAAGGACTTTCTTCTGTTAAATGTCCTGACTGTTCCTTCCTCTTTTCTCCTCCCCTGTGAGGGATGAAATCATGGACTATATTCCTAAAAAGGCTAAGGGACAAAGAGGATTATCTGGTGGCTTTTTTTTTTTTTTTTTTTTAAGAATGTTTACTTATATATCCGTTTGCACTAGTGTGAAGAATAAGATTATATTATTATACATTGATGTAGTCTAGGCATGCTTATGGTGCTCCTTGTATTAGTATATATCTAATTCCATAAATTGCAAACTACCTCAAAAAACTAGTTTCACCATCCACTTTTCCATTTAGCTAGTTTCTTACACATAAAAGTTATTCTAGTTCATTCTTTCTATATCAGGAATCATTTTGTGCAAATGCTTTGTTTAAACAGATACTAAATAAGATTACAAGTGCGCTGTATGTCTACAAACCAGTCCTGCCAGGTCATAAACACTGGTAATTCCCACTGAAGTGAGAGGATACCTGAGGAAACTTTGAAGACACCCATCAGATCCTAAAGAGCTTACCCATATCCTTGGGCATCTTTTGCAACCTCCAGTCATGCAGATAAATTTCACTGAGGTTACGCTAATAGTGTACTTAAGGCTATAACTTGAGCTGTGGTATTCTCCTTTTTATCAGTGTTGGTAGAGTTCTCTTTGATCTGCGCTTATGCATTGCTTTCCATATCAAAATCTCTTAACACCTTTCAAATATTAATGAATACTACTCCTTCTACCCTAGGGAAACTGAGGTGATGAGAAATTACAGGAGATACTTAGGTTCACAAATACAACCTACAACTTAGTTGAGAACAGCCCAGTGGAATTACTTATTCCCATACTGTTCAAGTAGTACAGGTATCTGTTGTTAGAACCTCCTTTGTGATCAAAATGCTACCCTGGTGAATAGAGAAGTCTGGTGCTGATTGGAGGGGATATTTTGCACTCTGCGAAGAATTCCCTGGACTATGGAGCCTGTAATTACTACAGAGGGGTTGATAATCTTTCAAGAGTGAAAACTAGACCATAGTTTTCACTTTTAAATTGGTGGTTCATCATGACAAATGAAACCCAGTAAGAGAATAATGCCCACAAAGCAAGATGAAACAGAACCACCAAATCACAAATTCATAGAATCATGGAGTCATAGAGGTTAGAAGGGACCTCTGGAGATCATCCAGTCCAACCCCTCTGCTCAGGTCCCTAACAGTAGGTTGCACAAGGAAGCATCCAGGTACATTTTGAGTATCTTCTTAGAAGGAGAATGCACTGTTCCAGTGCTCAGTCACTCTCAAAGTAGTTTTCTCTCATTTTCAGATGGAACTTTCTGTGTTCCAGTTTGTGCCCATTGCCTCTTGTCCAATCACTGGGCACTACTGAAAACAGCCTGGACCCATTCACTTCACACCCACCCTTTAGATATTTGTAAAGAGTCAGTAAGATCCCTTCTCAATCTTCACTTCTCCAGGTTGAACAGCCCTAAGTCTATCAGCCTCTCCTCATCAGGGAGATGCTCTGGGCCCCTAATCACCATTTCAGCTCTTTGCTAGACTCTCTCCAGTAGTTCCCTGTCTTTCTTGTACTAGAAGAACCAGTCAGCTGTGTGAATGGGGCAAGAGAGGCAACTTCCATAGATTTTGAAATTTGAGAAAGCTGGAAGCACCTGCCTCACAGAGACATTAACTTGAACATGCCTTGGCTCCCAGGACCCAGATCTTCTCAAACTCTGCTCAAGCTCTGGTGCTCACACTATAAGTAGCTACTACTGGTATGGATAGCTTGAAAAGGGACCTCTGGCTGTGGTCACACAGTATGTCTGACCAAAGGGTTGAACGAAAAAAAAAAAACTAACTAGTATTAATTCCAGGAAATATAAGAAAAGAGCAAGGTTATCATTTGGTAAAACGTTCTGACACAGCCTTTTGCTGTATCTGTGTTTAAATTGGGGTTTAAATGTTGTCGTTTAGATGTATGATACCTGAAAAGCGCTTTCATTGAAAATAGGTGATAGATGAATATGGAACAGTTGGTTGATATAGATTTTTATGTGGGAGAAAATAATTTGAATTTACTGTTTCACTTGGCTGAATCATTGATGCTAGTTGCTTTCACATATGTCAGACTTAACTGGGCAGTTCTTTTATCACTGACTTTAAGTTGAAGTGATGAAACCAATTTCAAGCAGCAAAATCAAACTCTAAATATTTTCACAAAATTGTCTGGCTTATCGTCAGTGAGCATTAAAGTGTTACTTAAAGCTCACACCACACATTTTCAATGACTATTCAGTTTTTGAAAATATATCCACTTGTACACCAAATCTCTGGATGAAAGGAAAGAACTGTGTGACTGTATGTGCTGTGAACAAACAAATCTCCAAAATATTATTCTAAGCAATTCTAATAAAATGAAAATTGACCTAACATTTAAAGATATTTCCATAGAAACGATTCACAAAAAGAAAAAATATTTTGGAATTCACTGCACAATAATATACTGTTATATACAATAATAATATACAATAATATACTATACCATTCACATATCTTAGATCTCACACCATTTCAGAACACTGTGATGAAACACCATACCATGGAATATAACAAACCGTCCTTTCTCTTTCTCTTTCTCTTTCTCTTTCTCTTTCTCTTTCTCTTTCTCTTTCTCTTTCTCTTTCTCTTTCTCTTTCTCTTTCTCTTTCTCTTTCTCTTTCTCTTTCTCTTTCTCTTTCTCTTTCTCTTTCTCTTTCTCTTTCTCTTTCTCTTTCTCTTCTCTTTTTCTTTCTTTTTCCCAGTACAAGGAACAAACAGTTGCAGTAAATAAGACAAGAGCAATCTTTAAAAATAATACAAATACGTAGATGGAAAATAATCAATCAATTATATAATCAAACCAGTATCATTATAGGTTATTTTTGAAATGACAGGAATTCCCTAAGAATGAGAACTGCAAAAGCCTCTCTTTTTTTTTTAGTAGTTCTATAGTTATCTGAAACAATAACTCTTAGTGAGACAAATGTGTTTTATTTACCTAAAGGTTAAATCTTAGCAACTTTTTTATTATAGTGCCCCTTTACACATGAATAATCAGTTGAGTATGTCTTTCAGTACAAATTCAAAATTCTAGATTCATTATGTGAGAAGATATATGACAAAGAACTGGTCCCATCTCCAATATACTGCTTTAGCCAATTATCTGAAGTTTTTCATCCGCATACAGTGTTATTAAATGGATGCTATGAATTACGGGTCACAATATGAGAGAATACAAGCTTTTAACACCCTAAGTATGGTGCAAACATCTGAGCCTATTAGGGAAGGCTAACAATGCAAGAGATGGATATCTGGAGAAAACTCCTGACCTTGAGCATAAATAATAACCTTAATAAAAAGACATTCAGTAGAGATGAGAGGACTAAGAAAAACTCTTAATAAAACATTATAAATCTAAAATCAAAATTGCATGTGGTCCCAAAGAACAACGCTAAAAAACGTAGTGACTTTCTAACCACATTTTTTTAAACTGTGATCTGTAATCGAAGTGGAGAGAAAACGTAATGACTTTGTTGCAGCAGCTTTCACAGTGCAAGGAGGCCTTCTGGTGGTCATAATAAAGAATGCTTTTTCCAGAAATAAAATTCACGTGCACAGAAGTCAAAATTCACCTCCTGTATAGGTTACTTTTAAGATGTGGTGGTTGTTCAGACTCCGAACTTTTGCAGTAACTGCATAAATTTGTGCCTTTTTAGATCAGTATAAGTGGTACAGAGCATTTATCATGAATCAGTATTGTGAAAACTTTGCTTAAGGGAGACTATGTAAAATGCTGTTTTAAATCACTAATACTTTGTGTTTTATTTGAATAAGTAAATGTTAAAAGAAAAAAAAAAATGGAAAAATCCTTCCAAGTCTATTTTATTATATTCTTATGTATATTTACTATATTTTATTTAAAATGAAGATATTTTCTGGTATTCAGACCAAAAAGTATTAATTTCTAAAATATTTATGTTTTACTTTACATGAGATTACATCCCAGTGAGGAAGTTCTTCAATGTCAGAGCTTCTGTCAGAACAAATATTCCCAGTTTGACACACTCCTTGAAATATACAAGGAGAAGCTTTTTAGTTAATTGATATTAGTAATGCTTTCTAACAGATAGCAAGCATAGGTCTTTCTAGAAGGTGCAACTGGACAAACAAAATATTTTCTGTTCTTCAGTCCTATTTATACTGTGTCCTGAACTGTGAAGAGAGCTCTGCGTTGACAGAGGATAATTGTTTCTAGTTTCTCAGTTGGTTTGTTAAACATCATAAAGCATTAGCTATAACTTACAACAATTTCATAGCAGTTTATTCAAAATGGAATTGCTTTTGCTTCAAACTGGGAGGAAAACATTTGTCTGCTGAAGGACTCTTGCTCTCTGTTAAAAGGGCTTCCATCTCCCTGCAACCAGGGATGGAGAAACCCAGAACCATCAGCTGTTGCCATGACCAAGCAGCTGTGCCTAAATGAGGCAGATCCCCATCGAATGAGGGTTTGCTATCTTTCCTGCTCTTAGCTGAAGCTCCATGTGGTCCCATAAATGAGACATTCTTCAGTAAGTCAGTCATGAGACTTTTGTAGCAGGCAGAAATTGTGTTCCTTTTCAGGAAAAAAAGAAGAAGAAAAAAGAAGAAAGAAGGAAGGAAATGGAAGGAGGGAAGGAAGGGAGGGAGGGAGGAAGGGAGGAAGGAAGGAAGGGAGGGAGGGAGAGAGGGAACTAGGAAAGACAAGCTTACCTTAACTTTATGAATCCCAGATAATTCACCTTAAATTCCCAGTAGTTCTATAGAGTAATGCTGGAATTTTCTAAACATATATCACTGCATGAAAAAAAGCCTTCAGGGTGATGTTATGATAATTCTAAAATAGCAAGTCAAAAATATAATCTCAACTGTAAATTACCAGTTCACTGAAACCCATACAGTAGTGTTGTTTGAGACCCTACATGCCTTTTCATTTGGGTTTGAGTTCTTTTTTTTTTTTTTTTTTAAAGGAGATTCAAGATGTTCTTCAGCATTATTAATTATAACCAACAGATGGCAGTCCCTAGCCAAGTACAAAATACATTCCCAGCATCTAAGTGAAGTCATATGGAGACCAACTCAATCATTCTCAAAGACCAAAACAATGAAACTAGTTGTGAGACTGTCCGTGGTTTTCTGTTTTTATATTTGTTTCCTTTTGCAGTCCCTGCTCCAGAGTGAAATCTGCCTTTTCATGGAGTGGCTTAGGTTAGAGGAGACCGTAAGGATCATTGAGTTTCAACCTCCCTGCTGTCAGCAGGTCTGCCAACCACTAGATCAGGCTGTTCAGGATCTTATCCTTTTCTTCGTCTTCCAAACTTGAATTGCAGCCCCATTGTAACTGCACAAACACAGCCCACGAGTGATTGGTCTTTCCTCCAGGTTTACTAAAAGTCTGGTTCTGGCCTGTAATTCTGTAGATAATATGGTTAGAAATCTAAAAATCTCCATTGCTCTTTTTATAGGAGTCTATTTAATTTAAACAAATTAAAAGAAAATGAAATGGTTTAGTGCAGACAAATAAGGTTCATTTGTATGGGAAACAGGCAATGTAAACCCATGCCTGCATGGCACATGCTTCAGTATTGCCTTCTGGTGTGCAATTTTAGCAACCACTCACCTTTTGCTTTAGAAAACCCTTTTAAAGGAAAGGACGTTCATTTATTACATATATATATAATAATGTATATAATTTATTATATAATAATAGTGTATATAATTAAGTTGTTATAAGACCGGTGTCAAACTTGAGTACAGTCTTTTCCCTACATTTCTTTATCATTCTGGAGTCTTTCTCTGGGATCAAATTGTTCTCTTAGGAGTGAATCTAAAGTTTCAACCTAAGCTACCGTTAGGATGACTTAGTGGCTTTTAGAAAAACTAGTGCTGATTTAGGAAGAACTAGTAATAGACCTGACTTTAAAAAATGCTAATAAAAAATAGGGTCCAGGAACTTTGTGTTTCTAGTTTTTGCTCTAAAGATGCTTTGTTCTTGTTTATGTACAATGAAAGAACTGTGACAGGCTTCAATTTTCCAAAGGTTTTGAGAACTAACATGATTTGCAGTCATTTCTACTCCATATGCAAAATGCAGCACATAGGCTAAGCAGACGTTTTGTGTCAAACCACAAGAGGGAGTTAAAAGATGCAGTTATTCATAATATGTCCTAAAGATGCTATTGGCCAGTGATGGATAAGACTTTAAAATCTGAGAATAGGAATTTTCTTGCCTTTTAATTCAGGAGGGAGAAGGAAAAAAAAAAAAAAAAGAGAGAGAGAGAGAGAGAGAGAGAAATCTGAGAAAATCTAAGATCCATTCCAGCACTTTTTTCACACTGAGGTCTGTTACATTTTACATATATTTATCTTCTAGCTTTCCTGATCCTACGGCTACACTGGCAGATCACCCAGAATTTATCATGGTTGTAAATGTTTTGTTTGTTGGACTGTTCAGGCTTCACCCTGTCTTTATTTTATCCTCCAATGCATCTTCCTTTCCAGCACAACCTCCAATAACTTGATACAAAAAGTCTGTTGCAAACCTAAGTGCAACCTTCCTCTATGTTATAACTTGGCTTCTGGCTGGAAGCCAAACACAGACAGATCTTGATTCTCAGAAATACAGATTATCTTAACACACCCAGAAAAGACCCAGGCTAGCCAGCTCTCTGAACTAAGAGATTTACCAGCTGGTGCAAAAAGACAGTGGGAATTTATTGATACCCAGCTGCCTAACATACTGGCCTACTTATTCTCTCTAAAAGATGATTATTTTTCATGATTTGGATTAGCACATGCTCAGCAATTCTTCCTTGGTAGTCACCCCAGGACTGTGTAGTTCTCTGTAACCCCTTTTTATAAAAGGGTCTTCCTATCAGTCAGAAAATGTTTCTACCCATAAAAACTTACTGTAGTTATCTTTGATGGGGGTGATAACAGAAACACAACAGCAACTTTCTTGCTGAGCTTAGTTCCAGCAGCCTCAGAAAATACATTAAATGCCTGTCGATCCTCAGAGTATGCTGTTCAGGAATATAAAACCAGCAGCTCACTGTATTTTATTGCTGTTTTTGTATTCTGTGTTTAGAAACCTCTATGGCCTTGCACTATCTGTATGTCTGTGGCACATCCCCAGTGAGTACACAACAAACTAAATTGTGATTGCAAAAGCATGGGTTGTCTGCAAGCCAGGAACAGTTTGCAGGAGACATGCTGAAGAACTCAGATTACTGTACAGATGAGATATTTCTCTTCATAATTGTTCACATATGAGGAAAGGGTTTCTATTCAGGCATAGTGTTTTTGCTAGGGAGTTTGATGTGACAATGTCTGTGTAAGTAAAGTAATGTAACTTGTAATTACCCTGAAGGGAAGAGTGTATTTTGTTAAAATGACTAGCTAAGTATGAGCAACTAGCTCAGGTTTTGAACAGGACAGTTCCACGAAGAAATAATGAAAAAATAGTACTATATTAGTGTTGCTACTTGAAACTGACACATAAAATCATATGAAATTACAATCAGATCATTCAAGCAGATGAGTCAAACTATTATTTTCAGTTTCTTGCCAGTATTTAAGATGACTTACAATCTCAACTTGTAATTCTCCTCAATTAACTGCTTTTGTCTACTTGAAAGAATCTTGATTTTGGTGCATTAAGGCTGTTGCAAGAAACTCAATTTTCCTTACCCTGATGTCCAGCCAGAAGCAAAGCAGCACTGCACAGCAATATGGATGGGTGCATATCCAGAAATGAATTGGTATAAGTTGCTATTATTTACACTTATCAGTGAGTCACAAGGATTGTTCAAAGACTAAGTAAGCAATATTAACTTGCCTGGAGAAATACTTAAAGATTCTGTTCCGCCCTCTGAGATTGTGTTCTCTTCTGGATTTTATGATACAAAGATGCTTGGATTCTGAACATAGCAAAAAATATCTTTTTCAAGGTTACCTGAGGCAGATATAGAAAGTAAATTTTATGGGGTTTTTTACAGTAATTTTGCTATAGGATATTGTTCAACAGCAAAACAAACTGAAAGTTGGATGACATTTGAATGTTTGGATATTGTTACAAAGTGAAATAAAGACTCATAGATAAACAGACGTGAGTAAATATGTTGAATAATTGAGCATCCTTATGTTTCCTTGCTTCAACTAGTGAAAATATTCCTGTTGCATGTTACTTCTGCCACGTCTCACATAAGAGACAGTTGCAAGTTATTTGTGAATTGTCTTTGCGCAGCTGTGTGGAGCTTCTGTGTAGAAAATGAAAAGGACAAATAAAGGTTTGGTGGGTGTAACTCCTATAAAGCAAGATCCCTTATATTCATTACATGGATAACTTTTCATTTTGTAAAAACAAACAAACAGAAATCTTTGAAATTAGTCTAACTACTTATTAATTCAAACAGATAAAGGAAGAACCTATTTCTCCATCTCATTCTCACATCTTCTTCCAGTGCAGAATGTATTTATTCTTGGCAGCCAGAAATACGTGCCAGAAACTCTGTATTCTTGACAGTTCTGATATACTTTTAGTAACATACAATAATGAAAGGAAGTGGGCATGTGCCCTACATGCTGTCGCACACTCAACTGTTGATAAGATGACATTTGCAGTGATATTCGATGGATGGCCTTAAACCTGTCCTTTTATAAATACCAAAAGCAGCTGTATGACTAAGTTGTGAGAGGGCAGTAGGCCATCTGAACAGGTGGCCATGAGCACTGACACAGAAAGATGCTCCTCATGTGTCTGCCAAGGGCAATTTTCTGCTGGACCATACTGAGCTCATGCACAGTTAGAGGGATGTGCACTCGTTAATCCAGCTCTGAGCTGTATTAACTTTAAAAATAGCTTTTGTGACAGTGTGGTGAGAGTTTCTGACCCATTTAAATTTAGCAGGACAGTGTATAAGCAACGGAGATTTCTGGTAAGCCATCAGCGTTCAACAGAACAGACAAGAGAAGTGCAGACTAATTTAGTCCAGCCAGCACAGGGGCAGTCACTACTGCTCCAGAGTGTAGAGGAGAAAGATCAGCAAGATTTGAAAACAGCATTGGTACTCCAGCAGGCAAAGGTTTCTGAATGGGCATAAGCAAGGAACAGTGTATTAGTAACACGGAACAACATCCTCTAAATCTAAAATTTAGATGATAAAAGGGTAAAAAATGTGCTACAGCATAGGAATGCATTTTAGAGAATATATTGGCAATAATACAGTAGTTTTCGTTCTATACCAAAAGGAACAGTTTTGAATCCATTGAGATTTCAGAACACAAAAGGTTCCAGTGCCTAAGTTCATATGTTGCTGCTTGTATATTGCTGTAATCTAACCAGTAATGTAAATCAGTGCAGGGAGCAGAGGCACACAAGCTTACATCCTTGGTAGCAGTAGGAGCAGGATTGTCTGTGTTGCAGTTCGTCTCTATTGCAATAGTTTAGTTGCCAGTCCTTGCCTTTTCCCTTCATCACAAATAATCCAGGAGGGAATTAGAGAACTCTGTGAAGGTCATTCCAAGTTGTGTTATGACGTGTAAAGCTAATGCAGTCCTTTTTGCTATACTCAGTAGAACCAATTGCACCAGGGGAAACCCATCCCATGCTAAGTGAAGCAGCTCCAGAGAGACAACTGTTTCCAAGACAGAACTGCAACAAAATTTTCCAAAAATAATAATGTAGTTGATTCAATAAAAAGTCACAGGTACTGGAGAAGATAAGTACTTTGAGAACACCTAAAAAAAAAAATAATAATAATGCTTCGTGCACCTGTACCACTGATCTCATCCTTACACTTTCTTTGTATAATTGGTGGCTTTTCACAGATATTTCACACAAAAGACATTTGACATTTCAGCACTTGCTATAATAATAATAATAATGTGAGCTAATACCTTCTCAGTTTCACTCAGTCCTTTTACAAGACCTTTTCTTGGCGGAAGCTATTCTAAACTCAAGGAACCAGAAGGCAAGCAAGCAGCATCTGCTTTTCCAGAGTAGGAGCTGAGACTGCTGTGGCAGCAGTGCCTGAATGGTCATTCCTGCCAGCATTGCTCCTACCTGCACTCTGTTTTCTCTCTCTCTCTCCCCAGATGGGGTTCACCAACATTCATTTACTGAAAAACTTCTAAAAAAAATAAATAATACATTTGGAAGCATATGCATTTTCACTCAAAAGTGTTCTATTTCATATAAGGACAACGTAAAACAGCAGTGTAAACAGTTCAGCAGGATACAACTCATCTTCAAACAGGAATCCTAACAAAGAAACTGTCAATGCAGTTGAACATCACTTGCAATTAGGAACACATATATTTGCATTTTTTTTTTATGTCAGTTCCTCTGGACATAGTAGTAGAAAATGTATCATTAAGGTTATGAAGGATTTTTGTTATCAGTCTTGAAATGCAGTATAAGATATAGGAAAGGGCTCACTTCAGTAGCTGATTTCTATAACTGCAGTTAAAATAGAGAAACATATTTTATAAATAGGTCTACTTGAGATTTAAGAATGTGAAAAATGAGAATCCACTCTGTAGATTGTTTCACTGCTTAAACACCTTCAGTTTTAAAATTACACTCTACTTCTAGACTAGATTTCTCTGACTTTACATTCCATTAGGCAGTTATATATTTGTAGGATAGACTGAAGAGCTGTCTATTCTAATGCTTCTCTTATAGGTATTTATAGGATATATATCAGTACCTTTCTCTTTCTCCCTCTCTCTCTCTGTATTTTCTTTTTTTTAAAGTTAAATAGGCTGAACTGCTTGAACATTCTATAATGGAAATGGAAATGTTTCCTAATTCTTTATCATTTTCATTGCTTTTCACAAAATGTTTGTCATTCTTCTAGAATGCAGATACTGGAACAAGATATAGATGGATCAGAGTAATCATAGGAGTACTATGAGGGGGGGAGAGTTGGGAGGAAGGAAAGAAGAGGGTGAATGTTTGTTCTTGCTTGTTTTTTATGTTTTGTCCCTAATCACATGCAAATCTTTCATCATATTTTCACGCTTTTTCACTATGAGTAGAGTCGTCACTGATTTTCTAGCATGATCTCAATTCTTTTTTGAAGTCAGAAAGTTGGAATTTCCTGAACTTGAAGTGTGCTTAACTTCAAGCTGAGCATTGACAACAACCTTTCATTCATATTCATCTTCAACCTTTCATGGATTTTAATCTTTAAGCAGAGCTAAACCTGGAAAGAAATGGCAGTGATCAGTCTTAAGGAGAATGTTAATTGTGAGGGCATGCAGAACAAAAGCCGCAAGAAAGCTACCATTGTTGAATATGAAATATAAGCCAATCCAGTGGTCTGTATTTTGAAAGGCGTGTCACCCTGTTGGGCTCAGGACATCTCCAAAGTATTCGGTGGACTATGTAATGCAAGCAAGAATCTTTGGCTTGGTCACTCACAAACAAGAAAAAAACCTAGATGCCAGGTGAATCTTGTTCCAGCGAACATTCCAGATACAAAAACATACACACTTCATTTCATACTGCATATCTGACAAGCATTATCCTCCCTACAGACGTAGAAAATGAAACGCAAGTCTTTCTTCTTCTAGTGAGAATCTATCTGCCAAGCACAGTGTGGATGTCATGCTATACAACATGCTTAGAAGCAGAACTCACACCAGTGCCCGGGGAACTTCACTGATAAAATGTAAGCTATTTTGATACAGATAGATAACATGAATGAGGATTTTCAGGATGTGTATTTTGAATTCTGAAATATGAAATGGTGATTAATCACCTCAATTTTAGATGTACATCTAGTCTCAAGCTATCCATTAGCCACAGAGTGTGGTTTCAGTCTCCTCTGAACTTTTTCTTCCAGAAATGGATCTATCTTCTCTTTCGGTAACAACTCTAGGAAAGAATTTTTACTTGGACTTCCTTAACTACATCAGAATTTTTGACTTACCAGTGAGTAATTCAGTGACATGAAAGCTTAACAGAGAAACAGATGGCACTGTTAGATACTGCAGTCTTATCAAGAATAAGGCAGTGAGCAGTATACAGCAGAGAAGATAGAAAAAGGAGTTCAGACATAACACACTAAATTTTGCTATAAGGGAGGAATACCTAGCAGGATATGTTGCGTGATCCCAGTGAGGGTTAGCATGGAGGTCATGCTGGATGAGAACAAGTGACAGCTGTGTCATTCCATCCAGGCCCAGCAAGAGTTTGCATTTTACAAGACTCAGAGACTTTGTTCTGGCATCTGCACTACCCTTGCATACTCTGACATTAATGAGGAACATATTTTAGGCTTCTTTGTCCAACTTCTTGCCAGAAAATGTGAGGAGTGGGGAAAAGGAAATATTCCAGAAAGGTGAAATGGCAAGACAAAGAAAGAGTTGAATGTGAATATTTGCTTCAGGGTGAGACTGCTTTTAAAAGCCTTGTTAATGGGAATATTATTTCCTACATACTATCAGTTTTGACTGGTTTGTCTTCACAGAATCACAGAAACTTCTACGTTAGCAAGAACCCCTGGCGACCATCTAGTTTAGTCCCCCTGATCAAGTAGGATCACATAGAGTAAGTTGCCCAGGACAATATTCAATCAACTTCTGAACATATCCAATGACAAAAACTCAATGACCTCTCTGATTCACCTCGTCTGGCTTTTGACCACCTGCAGAATAATTAAAAAAATGTTGCTTTTGTTCAAATGGAATTTCATGTGTTTCAATTTGTGCTTATTGCTTCTCATTCTGTTAGTGGGCACTATTGAAAAAGGTCTTCATTTACTTTGGGTGGATGGGACATGAGTGGGACATAAACATGACTATGATCCCCCAATCCAAGCTTAATAATCCCATTTCTCTCAATGTTTCCTCATATGAAGGATGATACAGTGACTTCATAATCTTTGTAGTCCTGTGCTGGAGTCACCCCAATAAGTCCATATCTTTCTTTTATTGAGAAGCATGGAATTGGACACAGTATAGCAGATGAGGCCTCACGAGTGCTGAACAGAGAGGAAGGATCACGTCTTTCATCCTCTGTCTAAGCTTTGCCTAATGCAACCCAGGAAGCTTGTCGGCATTTCACAGAAAATTCATTGCTGGTCCATGATCAGCTCATTTGCCATAGCCCCAGAGGTTCTTCTCTGCAGAGGTGCTTTCCAGCTGGTCAGCCCTGTGTTTACGGGCACATGAGGCTATTTTTCACCAGGTGCAGGACTTTTCATTTCCCTTTGTTGAACTCTATAAGGCTCCTGTTGGCCCATTTCTCCAATCTGCTCAGGTCCCTCTGAATGGCAGCACTGCCCTCTGGTTTATCAGCCACCACTCCCAGTTTTTTTGCCATCCACAATCTTGCTGAGGATCCAGCATAGTTAATTGTCCATTTCATTAATTAAGATGTATAAAAGCCTGGCCCCAGTATCAACCCCTGAGGGGGTACACCTTACTTGCCTCTAAGCACATTAAAATGATTCTCCGCTCTATTTTGTTCTATTAATTCCACTGAAAACTCTGTTCTGTTGTCATAATATGTTCTGCAGCCACTACATTGAATTACTTTTCTAAAGTATTTAGTTTAACATATATTTCCTAGGCATGGCATAAATGTTAAAAATCTCATTTTTGTCTGGCCACTATTCTTGACAGCTTTTAATGAATGAACATTGAGCAGCAAAGACTTCTAGAGGACCAGCAGCCAGTTACATTCACACTAATTGTACAGGAAACTGAAGATGACTTAATAATTTGAATAAATGACTGGGAAAACACAACAGACAGATTTCATATTTATATTTTTCAAAACAAACATAATTAAAAGTTTTCTCTGGGTCATACTTCCTGGTTTTGAGTTTGCTGAGCAAGCAATCTGCGTAATGCATTACTGTCACATCCATCCCAGTCCTATGGCTACTCTTGTGCTGAGCACAGAGCTGGCAGACACTGTTTTTTTAGGGGCTGGAATGGTGGAGGAAGGGAGAAAAGTAGTTGTGATGTGTTTTGATTCAGTAGTCCTCATAGCAAACAGCTAAATCACCAAAATATGTTGTGGGTATGACCCACGGTGTAATTGATTTATTTTAGCTTTTTGTTTGCTTGTTTTGGAATGAGTGATGCACTTTTTGGATATGTTTCTTCCACAGAAGTCATTCCTGCTCTGTAGAAATCAGCAGCTGGCAGCAGAAATAAAAGTACAAGAAGTCTGTTGTATTTCTGTGTACAAGTGCATAGCCCTTATACCGCAGCAGCACTCTGTCTGGCTGGCACATTCACTTTTGAAAGTTCCACCTCCTCTTCCTTAGCAGTCATAGAATTGTATCACAGAATCATAGAATGGTTTGGGTTGGATGGGACCCCAGGAATCATCAAGTTCCTACCCCCCTGCCACAGGCAGGGCCACCGACCCCCAGATCTTGTACTGGACCAGTCACAGTACTTACAGGAAAATTATCAGTTTGTGAGTTTTGTACTTTTACTTTTAAGTAGGAGTCAGCAGTAATTACCAGGCTAGGAAGAGTGACATTCTGGGGTGAGCCTAAAAGGAGAATCCATTCATTTCTGGTTCAGTGGTACAGCTGTATTTCTAGCTTTTCACCATGCATAGAGTGCCTGACTCTACTGGAAAGAGCACTGGGAAAGCATTCTGCCCCTCCTTCACGCACACAGCGTGCTCGGGGGCTGCACTGATGGCATGTCTTACGCTGGAGCTGAATGAAAATAAATAAATTCCCATTCTTGCAGCAGGGTTTGCTCTGACAAACAATGTTACTCTGCTAAAGGCAGATTAAAGGCATCTGTCCATAATGTCTATGAGGCCCAGTTGCTCAGGTGAGAAGATGAAAGTTTATTGACAATCTAAGGTGATGTGGATTTCTGACAAGTATATTGGTAGATGCGCATTTAACTCCAGTTACTATCCCTTGAGATTTAATTTGAAATTTACCAGTTTTATCTCCTACTGACACACAGAAGGCTTGAATCAACGTTTAAAAGTATAAACATCTATCTTTTACCTAGCTTCTGAGAATTTTTCACTTCTTTCTTACTATTTTCAAAAAGCATAACTTATTAACAACACCTTCTGCCTTCTGTTTGAGATGAGTACTAGTAATCTCTTTACTTCAGCACATAAGTGCCAGCAGTATTAATGAAGGTCTTTCTAAAGATGTTTGGTGACTCATGTCCCAACAGTCTTGTAAGGATTAATTAGCTAATGCCAGGATACCATTATATAAATGCCAAGTATTCTTGTTGACAGTTTAAGGTTCACTGTGCAGAGTGGCAACATGAGCTTTTGCTTTGCCAGTTGGATCCATCTTGAGGCAGAGGAGACCAGCTCTCAGAAAGGACACGACAAATCACTATTTATGACTTTTCAGTCTTTCTCCCTCATAGAATTACTAAAAAATGGCATGAGTTATACCAGCTTTTTTAGTTTGTATATTTGTGATGCCAGTCCAAGAGTTTGCAGTAAGCTACAAACCAAGGAACTAGAAGTCTCCTCTGCTCTATACTGAATTGTAAAGTAATATCCCATGCAGAGAAATGTCAAGTCCCATTTGTCTGCTCTTCTGAAGCCACAGAATGTGCAATCTAGGATCAATAAATGGAAAGATGAAAGGGTCACAAGGCACAACACTCATTTTTGCTGTACCAGACATTTAGAAACTGATGCATTTAGATTTCCAGCCTGCAGAAAGAGTTAATGCAAGAAAATGTAAATGTATATTCAGTTCATATTCCAGTTGCACAGACAGCTACCATCAATCTTAAATGACTAGTTCTAGCGATGACTGTTTAATTACTCCTATTCTCCAGTGTGTTTAGATCTTTATATTCTAGAATATAGTGTGCCAGAGTTGACTTAGTTTTTCTTTAATTTCTATTATTTTAGTAAATATGATCAACAGAAGTGATGCATTCAATAGAGAAGAAATTAAAGAGATTGGAATCAAAAAAAAAAAAAAATGTAATCAGTTATGTACTCACAAGTTTTTTTCTCTCTTTCTCTTGTCCCGACATGAGCAATTTGCTAAAATGTAATTATTTGAAAACTTCCTAACAACTCCCTTTCTGAAAAATAATAAGGCTGAGCATTGCATAGAATTCAAGCATGGGAAACTGTAATTTCCTTTCCTGTAGCCTGCTCTGTCCCTCTTTCTAAATGTTCTAATTTTATATATATCTCACAGCAGAATAGCTATCCTGTTTTCATTTTTCACCTGAGAAGATCCTCAGAAAAAAATAATAATATATTAGCTAACCCTGTGCCTTGTATTTCATTTTACAAACGTGTCCACCTTGTTTTACTTTCTGTGAGCTCACTATCACTACCAAAAAGTGAAATTAAACTTGTTAGTCTATATGAAAGAAAACACAGGGGTTCAAACTATGTTTTGCTAGTTTAATTAAAAGCACAGATCAGACCCTACTCTTGTGATTACTACACAGTAGACTGCTAAAAAAAAAAAAAAAAAAAAAAAAAAAAAAAAAAAAAAAGGACTCAGACAAGCTAACAGAATTAAAATAAAATACAATAGATGTTTGTGTAGAAGCATGATGTTAAGGCATCATCTGCAGTAAATGAAAACTTCTGCAGAAGATAACACAGAGGGCTTTGCTGAGGTAATCTCATGATCCCTCAGGTTGCAAAAGCTATTTGCTTTTCAGTCCAGTTCTGAAAGCCCTATGTTGTGGTTTAAATCAACCCATCACTATTTTCACCAATGGTATTACCTTGCTTCCAGATTAGCTGAGTTGTTCTCCTACCCTCTTCATGTCCTCCAAGAAATTCTCTTTTGTCAAGATGTCTTGTCCAAATGTATTGCTTTAAACTGATATTCCTGGATTGCTGCAGTCTAACTGCCATGAATCATGAAATGTGGTGCTGTTGCTACTACACCACCAGCTTTCTCAGGTCTGGATCTGCCCACCATAACCTTGTGTTTTCCTCTAGTTCCCATCAACACTTCATTGATTCTCATGGTTTCTTCATATATTTCAGGCAGACTGTTTTCCTGAAGACCTTTGATTTCCTTCTTTCTTATCTGCTCATGATTCACCTTAATTGATTCAAATAAAGATTTTTGCTGTTCTTTCCTACAATTTATATTGCACACTGAACATGCTAGAATTAATTTAATTTTGTGCACTGTTTTGCTGAAAGCTGGAGCAAGTGTTGCTATACAGATTTCTTTATGGTTGTGTGCAGCACAGTAAATGCCCACCACCTTTCTCTTGGAGACAAGAAGTGTGTGGGTCTCAGTGATACATTGCCAGGGAAAGCAGAGTGAATGTTTTCAAGATTAGACGAGGTATGCAATTTCTGGAATACTTCTGTATCGCTCACAGTTAGTATGCGTGTAGGCTGCTGCCAAATGCTGGTTATTGTCTTCCTTCCTGATGCAGAACTGCTTGAACGCTACAGCACAATGCTATTTTCAGCTTCTTGACGAGATGATTACAATGTAAAGTCATGCTGCGTGACCAACATGCCAGGTGTTTGCTGTTCTAATCACTTTTATTCTTTTGGGAATGAGAGAATGATGAAGAGAGGGATCAGAGTTACTTAG
Source organism: Gallus gallus (assembly GCF_016699485.2). NCBI lineage: Eukaryota > Metazoa > Chordata > Aves > Galliformes > Phasianidae > Gallus > Gallus gallus. The sequence goes on from NC_052532.1 coordinate 43,209,194, forward strand.
GAGATTTTCAAACAGCATGTCAGCTTAGATAGTCTGGATATTTTTGTTTAAGGCACCGGTAGAGTATATACATCCTTTTTTCCATCTTCTGTTTTAAAAGAGATCCAATCCAGCAATAAAATTAGACAAAATAAAGTGTAATTAATTGCATTAAATATGCAATTAAGTTATGTAATGAATTTTCAAAGCAAAGTTTGCACTTCTGGAAGGTTAAGATAGTGCTGAACAGGTAGCTTTATCCTTCACAAAATAGCTGTCAAAAAGGTTATAGCAGAGCAAAATCCCTTTGTAGACTGCACACAGCAGCGTCAAAGGGAGAGGAGAGATGTAGTACAGGCATCCTTCCTTTCAGGTTTTACGTTACCCTCCATGTCTATGAAAAGCAAGAAAATTAATGACAACCCCTGTGATCGTATTTGTTGATAAGCTTTTTTTTTAATAGAAATTCAAAAGAGATCAGATATGTTACTTCAAAATCAAAATCAAATGGCTGTAACACTTAATAACTAACATCTGTGAATCTGTAATTCGAACACTATTACCAAGAGACTTGATTCCCATTCTGATGTCATTGCAATAACATTTTCCAAAGGATTTCTCACAGCTAATTAATAAATAAAAATATATTATAATATATTTATTTTTATAATATATTTATTTTTAATTCAGAAAGTCTCAAAAACAACAGTGTTGCTGGATGCAGGTGTATTTATAGATATCTGGCTTACATGAGTAATTTTTCTTTCTTATGGAAATAGAACAGGGGATTACTTTTTAATTTTTTCAGTTTCAGGAGGTTAAACACATGCAGGTAGCCCCAAGGGAAAGGAAGCACTGATGATAGTAACTAATGAGGACTTCAGATATCCTTTCATAAATTAATTATTCTGAAGCCAAGGTGATAAATGAAAAAATAAATGAATAAATCTACAGATATGAAGGTATCTGTAGAAAAATGAAAATCCAAAATCAAAATTCAGTTCTAAAGCCACTTGCCATTTAGAAAAAACTGTATCATTTTTTTTAATTAAATTTGAGTCAGAAGCTTTTTTACCTTCAGAAAGAAATTTCAGGAAAGTTTTAGGAGAATTCTTAACTTGAAAAATCCCATTAGTGAGAAAATTGTCATGCAATTTAGGAAAAAGCCTCATGTCAGCAGAAGAATCAGAACAGAAATAAGCTTTTTAAAGCTCTCTCACTATCATTAAACTACAGCATAATAGAAGCAATATTAGTGACCTGTCTTCTACTGACAGAAAGGCTCTGACTGAACAAACCAGCTCAGACACCTGAAACATCTCTGCCTAGTCTTGGGCTCAGTTCAGTATAAATTTATGGTCTTCTAATCTCACTTAACCATATATGGCAGTAAAAACGAGAATTATCTTTGCAAGGATTGTGAGAACCAAATATAAGAGAATTTGGTTATTCACCTACATGCTCATTAGAATCACTCATCCACCAAATTTATGCTACTGTCAGTTATAGGGAAGAGATGATCTGAGCTACACAATGCCTCAATTCCTTGAGCCTCAGTAAGCCAGTCATGTACATGAAATGGCCTTCTCAAGCTTGAAAAAGTGTACATTCCCAGCAAACACGCAAACTTTAAAAAATGCAGTTTTCAATTACCTGTTGTCCTGCTCAAACATTTAGCCACCAGTTATGATCATGACCTGTTTTTTCTTTTATTAGGAGGAACTGTTGACTTTGGCCAGATGTTTCTCTGATGAAATCTCATATATTTGCAAAGAATGTACACAAAGTCCTATTTCCCTGAACGCAGTTGGAACAAGCACCAGAAGGTTATTCCCTCACTCACAAATTCGACTCTGTTTTTCCAGTAGGTACTCAGCTCAACAGAAGCTTTTCCTCTTGGCTTTCTCCTGAGGCCACCCACATTGCATATTTGTTTTTTCCCAGCTTTCTGATTGCTTTTAAACACTTAGCTCTTATCAGTTGATGTTTCAGCCAATGAATGTATAAGAATTTCCCAGGAAAGTTCTTTGTTCTCCACAGATTAATTCATGCTTCAGGTTTTCTTCGTAGGCTAGCTTCCTGGGTGGTGGCTTCTACTGTTTTCAGCAAATTTATTTCATACAGGAGCTTATCTGCTTCCAGGGATTAATGCAGCCTGGAATTTTCTGCAGATCAAAGACAAACTTTATGGCAGCCATTAACATCCTCCAGCACAGCAATAACATTCTTGAGAAAAGTCAAAGAGTTGATAACAATCAAGATTCAACATCGGCTACTCACCTGCTTCTCCTGGATGTAGTATTTTCCTCTAGTTATCATGCAAAGTCACAATTAGGATAGGATATAAAGAGTAAAGGGGAAAAAAAGAAAAAAAAGTAATTCTGAAGGTCACAGGAAAGAAAAACTGAAAGACATATAAAATAAGCAAAAAGTAGACACAAGAGGAAAGGAAAATAAATAATAGGATTTTAGATTTCCATAGATAAACTTCAGCATTTAACTGTTCTGATTCAAATATGTCGGTAAATAATAAATATGGCCAGCAGAAGGATTTATCACAATTTAGTTTTGTCTTTGATATCCCTCTGAAAGTGAATGCCTCTCATAGCAGCTCCTTCACTATTGTGTTTTTAGGTCTGGCATACTACTGACAGCAGGAACTGTCATTATTTTACCTTTTTACTGTAGAGTGAAACATTCCAGCAATGCAGAAACTGCTTATGAGTCACAGAATCATAGAATCATATAATGGTTTGAGTTGGAAGGAATCTTTAAGATCATCTAGTTACAACCCCTCAGCTATAGGCAGGGACACCTCCCACTGCACCAGGTTACTCAAAGCCCCATCCAGCCTAGCCTTGAATGCTTCTAGGGAGGGGGCATCCACAGCCTCTCTGGGCAACTTGTTCCAGTGTCCAACCACCCTCACAGTAAAATTTTTTTTCCTAATATCTAGTCTAAATCTACCCTCTTCCAGTTTAAAACCATTTATCCCTGTCCTGTCACTACATGCCCTTACAAAAAAGTCCCCCTCCAGCTTTCCTATAGGCCCCCTTCAGGTACTGGAAGGTTGCTATAAGGTTCCTTGGAAGCTTTCTCTTCTCTAGGCTGAAGAGCTCCAGCTCTCTCAGCCTGTCTCCAGCCCTCTGATCACCTTTGTCATTCTCCTCTGGACTTCTTCCAACAGTTCAGCACTCTTTAGTGTTGGCAGCCCCAGAACTGGACACAGTACTCCAGGTGGGATCTCACAAGAGCAGAGCAGAGGGGCAGAATCATCTCCCTTGACTTGTTGGTCATACTTCTCCTGATGCAACCCAGTATATGGCTGACCTTCTGGGCAGCAAGCATGCATTGGCAGTTCATACTGAGTTTTTCATCAGCCAGCACTCCCAAATCCTTCTGATTTTTCTGATGAAGAATTAAAGCCAAGGAAAACAACCTTCAGCAGGGAGATGGAGACCAATATTAGAGACTTAAGATCAACATAATTCCTAGTAAAAGAGCTATGAATAGAATGGTATCAGCTGAAGGAAGGTACTCAATGATCTCTATCATTCCCACCATCTCTGAATCCTGAAAAAAACAGTCCATCCCTTTTTCATCATTCTTTCCCAAAAGACAATCAGACAGAAACACTGACATACTAAGAAGTAATGTATATTCACTGAAAATATTTATAATGAACTGCACAAAGAAAACCACAGATGTTTCCCTAGGTAGAAGCCCAAATAACATTTCCCAAGTGCTTCTTATTTCTACAAATACAACACTAGCAAAGACTGAAGCTAGGCTGGTGGTAGCATCAGTTTTCCCAGATCACAAGCACCTATCTGCAGTCCATACTCCATGTGTATGCACAGCATATTTGATCATCTAGGCTTGCCATGCTTGCTCAGAAACTCAGAAATACTTGGAAATATTTGCCTGAAAGTATCACAGAACAACACTTGCTTGAATCTATTATAGAATCATAGAATCATAGAATCACTAAGGTTGGAAAAGACCCACAGGATCATCCAGTCCAACCATTCGTTCACCCTTCACCAATGGTTCTCACTAAACCATGTCCCTCAACACAACATCCAAATGCTCTTTGAACACCATCAGGCTCGGTGACTCCAACACCTCCCTGGGCAGCCCATTCCAGTGCCTGACCATGCTTTCAGAGAAGTAGTATTTCCTAATGTCCAGCCTGAATCTTCCTGGTGCAGCCTGAAGCCATTCCCTCTAGTCCTATCACTAGTCACCCGAGAGAAGAGGCTGACCCCCCCCAGCTCACTACAACCTCCTTTCAGGTAGTTATAGAGAGCAATAAGGTCTTCCCTGAGCCTCCTCTTCTCTAGGCTGAACAATCCCAGCTCCTTCAGCAGCTCTTCATAAGGCCTGTGCTCCAGACCCCTCACCAGCTTTGTTGCCCTCCTCTGGACGCACTCCAGGGCCTCGATGTCTTTCTCACAGTGAGGTGTCCCAAAACTGGACACAGTACTCGAGGTGTGGCCTCACCAGTGCTGAGTACAGGGAGACAATTACTTCCCTGATTCTGCTGACCACACTATTTCTGATACAAGCCAGGATACCATTGGCCTTCTTGGCCACCTGGGCACACTGCTGGCTCATGCTCAGTCTAGCATCAATCAACACTCCCAGGTCCATTTCCTCTCCACAGTCTTCCAGCCACTCTGCCCCAAGCCTGTAGCGTTGCCTGGGGTTATTGCGGCCAAAGTGCAGGACCTGGCATTTGGTCTTGTTGAATCCCATCCCATTGGCTTCAGCCCAGCTATCCAGCCTGTCCAGATCCCTCTGTAGGGCCTTGCGACCCTCAGGCGGATTGACACTTCCAGCCAGCTTGGTGTCATCTGCAAACTTACTGAGGGTACACTCAATGCCCTCATCCAGGTCATCAGTAAAGATATTAAATAGGACAGCCCCAACACCAACCCCTGGGGAACACCACTCGTGACCGGTCACCAGCTGGATTTAACTCCATTCACCACCACTCTCTTATTGAGTGCTCTGACATTTGGGCTTGACTAATGAACAGATGCATAAGAAGTTCATTCTTTAAAATCTGTTCATGCTGTGTACTTATTGCATATGACCTAGCTATTGGACATACTAACACAACAAAAAATCAAAATAGAAATTAATTAAGGTACATAGGCAACCATGAACTTCATGTTTTCTAACTTTATGGTCTTCTCTATCTTCTGTAACAGATTATTACGCATAATAAAGAGAATCTGTAAAGTTGCTTTAGGTAGAAAATGTAGAGAGATCTATAACATCAACTATGACATTTACTATTGTACTAATATTAATAATTTATTAGTAGGTTGGGCAAAGAACTAAGGTGAGTTATTTCTGACATGTTAGTTATCTTGGGTATCCCTGCTTTACAGTGTTAAGAAGTTATGCGAAAACCCATCTTTCAGAAATCCTTTCAGGTACAAACATCATCTCCCACCATCCTTAGGGCTTGACATCCCAATTTACTGCTGCCTTGGTACAAAACTCACTGCAGCCATGGCAGCTCTTCCACACCATTCCAGCTGCATAATTCTACCACTCCACTTCCACCAGTCAAGGGATGGAGGTTTGCATATATAATATAATAAATATAATATAATATAATATAATATAATATAATATAATATAATATAATATAATATTGTCATGGTTTTGTAATTTTGCTATTGGTATTCCACATCATAACATCATGGACAAAAGAGAAAAAGAACTACATATCCCAGAGGACCTCATGGTCAGAGAAGGAAGATACATCACGGAAGATACATCGTCTGGTTGCGCACAATCTTTCGCTTTCGCTTGCTGCCAGGGAGAGGAGTGGGTGTGCTTCCAAGCTGTGTGCCTTCATCAAGTAGGGCTTTCAGTTTCGGAAACTCTCTCACTCTCTCTCTTTCTCTCTTATTTCATTTGATTTATTATCCTTACTTTCAGTTAGATTGTATTTTATCGTGTCATCTTGCATTCCGACATCATAATTAGTAAAATAAGTTCTCCTTTTTAGATTGTTGCCGCTACTCCATTTTTTTTTCAGAAAGCCAGGGGACCCACAAGCCTACTGCCCCCTGTCATGGGCACCAATTTATCTAGATAACTCTGTGACTAATATAATATAATATAATATAATATAATATAATATAATATAATAATATTCAAAAAATGTGACAATTAAAGCAGGATACACCTTGTAAAAGCCTTTTTAAACCATACAACTGGATTAACAGCCAAGGTCTTAAAGTTCTGCAGAAATCTGAAGGAGTAGCAAGAATCACCACAGAAGACTTTCTGACAATTACCTCTCCCTGGAAGCTCTCTGAGACTCAGCTGGGATCATTTTGAGACCAGCATTACATAAATACCATATTCTTCTTATGATAACTTCTCATATCAGCTGATTTTAACAGTTCACTTCTTCCTACTCATCTCTCAATTGAAAGTTCTTCTCCTCTCTACTCCAGTGCAGCATCTACTGTTCTGTATTTTCAGGATTCCCTAGCAAATGAAAGGTTTTTGGTTACTTGTCTCTATTGTCCTGCTATCAAAGATACTGAATTGCTCAGTGTGAATAGTAACCCTCTCACTTCAGAATCAATTTATTGGAATCAGGTCCTCATTGTTTGACATTGGAAGGGAATATGCAATTGAAAATGGCACTGTACAGAGGCAGTCACTTCAAAGTCTTTGAATGGTTTATAAATAGGTCCAAAATTAAAACCCTCACACCTCATTTTTCAAATGTTATTCAAACCTTCACTTTGAATATACCTTTACTGATTTCCTCATGTCAGAAGATAGGTCCTCCCTTGGGCCAATATTAATTATCTATGTTGGTGCTTCAAAATAATCATGTAATACACTTAGAATAGTTTGTGATTTGAGGAGATGGGTATCTCCATTTCATGCATAGGAAACAGAAACAAAGAAATTGCTATCATCTATGAAATCAGAGCTCACAAGCTTTTGAGTTAGTGAGTTTGCACTGCTCTAATTGAAACTAGCATCTTTGTTAAGAAAATATAAGATGAATTGCTCCATGTAACCCCACTAAGCAAATAAACGAAGACTGAAGCCTGTTAAAGCCTTTTGGTGAGTATCCTAAGAAAGCAGATGTCCAGAGAAAAGTTCATTATTGGTGGTGGAGAAAACTTCAAACCAATACAACTCTGCAGTAAACTTACTCTGGGACACAGCTGCAGTTCATCCCTACACAAGGCTGATTTTGAAATAAATGTATAATACATAGGCAGGGATATGTTCAAATATTTTGTTACAAAGAAATGTAGAAAATTACTGCAGATTACTTCTCCTAAATAGAGTAGTAATATCTATGGTATAGTGTATTTTGAAGCAGTAGTACTAGTTCATTAGCCAGGTTATATCAAGCCTGCATTAATCTGTCACAGTATTGTGTGAATACAGCAACAAGGCATCCAGTGCACTTAATGTACAAACAGAAATGAATAATCTAGATAGGTCTATGAATGAAACTGTAAAATGGACAAATGAACATTTTAACAACTTAAAGAAAAATAAAGTGGTAACATGCCTTATCAAAGCACTTTTGTGCCATTTTGTAACACTGTCTTCATTTCAGGTGGACATGCCATTTTTTTCAGTTAGTTGCCTAATGAAATTTCTATGCATACATGCAAAGAATGCAAGTAAAAAAGGGTAAATTAACAGGAACAAAATTATTTACAAGAAAAATAAATTTCTTTCAGTTTTGGATTTTGGATAGGCAAACTCAAACTGTATCCACGAAAGGATCAGTCTAAAGGGCTTATCTAACAACCGTGATCTGGTCTCCATTTTTTTGAAAACTGAAATAAGGAATTGAAACAGTTTCTGAATACTAATAAATAAGTAAAGTAACTAAAGTACATCTTTATTGGAATCATTTTTGTCTTCCTGAAGCTACAAAGAAAGTTTTCAATGAGTGCTTAATATTTTGTTGTGAATAATAAAAGCCTATGACAAGCACCTTAAAGATAAGCAAGCCATTTCAAAAAGAAGGTGGGCCTGGTTTCAGTCCTGCTATTTGGAAACAACTTTTATATTTTTCACTATTTAATCTTTTTCATCATCTCAGCTCTGAAGCAGGCTGCTACGTAAGCCTCGTTGGTACTTTTTTACAAGAACTGCAAACTGACTGAAACAGCAAGTGTGAAAATAATTTCAATAAAGAAAATATTGACAGAGTAGTGGTTTGATTTACCTGACAATACATACTGCCTGAGGTAAGATATTGCAGTGAGCATGCCAGAAACACATGACAGAGCAGAGAGTCATTTGCTGGCCAGGCAGATTGTCATTGGTTGAGAATGACAGTTTTATAGTGTCCTGCACGTGGGTGAGAAGCAGTGAGAAACAATGCTAATTCCTAGAATGAAGGAAAGACATGACAAAACAAGCCCATGGTTTCACTCAGCTTAGGCAGTAGAACAGTTCCCAGCCTTATTCATAGGTTTATGCAAAAATCACTTTACTTTTAAGCATGCAGTTTCCTTTGTATGTCTAATGGAGTAAAGGCTCCATTAAAGGTTGTAACTCAGATTGTGCCCATTATGTCTAACGGTTAATGTTTTCACTCCCAGCCATGTAGCACAGAGAAAAGTTTGACTGCATCTGCTTAGCTTTGGAACAGTTCTGCTAGGGGCCTTGAAATCTTCTCTAAGAGTCACAGAATCCTAGAATATCCTGAGCTAGAAGGGATCCACAAGGATCATTGAGTCAAACTACTGGCTCCACACACGGCAAGCTAAAGGTTAAATCATATGACAGTGTTGAGGCTGTGATCAGTGCCCTGGAGAGCCAGACCATCCTCTTAGTGAAGAATTTTTCCTAATATCCATTCCAAATTTCTCCTGATGTAGCATTAAGCCCCTCCCTCATGTCCCATCACTGAGATAGACTGGTGAACTAGTTGTGATGACAGCCAACTGAATGAAAATAAATCTGTTTCTTTCCATTTGAGCTTCCTCTCTGATTCTGCCTGATGAAAAGCAGAGATTATTCTTCAGGTCTTTTGTGAATCTATCCTTTAGAATTATTTTTCATAGTGAAAGCTGTTCTGCAAATTCATATCAAGCTGAGCAACTGGGGCAGAGATGTCTGTTGATGGTAAGTCCTGCAGTCAGTGAAAAAAAAAAAAGCAATTACCAAGCTTCAGTAAGCCCCCATTTGCACAGCAAACACCTCTGGTGAGGAGGTAATCTAGTCAAAGGCCATGCACAGTCCTAAGAAAAGGATGTAGAGGTCTTGTTCCCCATCGTGCAGAATAAATTACCTGGGAGAAGGGCATTGTCTAGTCACAGGCACATTTTTCTTCTTCTAGTTCCTGTTGTAACCAGAAAATAGGACCCTAGGGCTGTACACCATCTGAGCTCTCTTCTAACAAGCTTTTTTTATGACTTCTATAAATAATCTGAGCAAATGGCATAGGAATCAGGTATAACAACTGTATTTCTTTAATTTATACATGAAATGCTACCCAACACAGGTTTGTGCCAGTTTTTATCTCTTTTGTTCTCCATGGAGGACTTGGAGAAATGTGGTCTGTATGTATCTCATAGAATCATAGAATCACAGAATCATTTGAGTTGGAAGGGACACCTAGAGGTCATCTAGGAGACCAACACACCTGCAATGAACAGAGATACCTACAGCTAGATCAGGTTGTTCAGAGCCCCCTCCAGTCTGATCTTGGATGTCTTCAAGGACAGGGCACCAACTACCTCTCTGGGCAACCTGTTCCAGAGCTTCACAAACCTTACTGTAGAAAACTTTTTCCTTATGTCCGATCTAAATCTATCCTCCTTTAGTTAAAAACCATTTCCCTTTGCACTATCAGAACAGACCCCACTAAAGAGTCTTTCCCCTTCTTTCTTACAGCCCCCCCTTTAGATACTGAAAGGCCACTCTCAGGTTTCCCCAGAGCCTTCTCTTTTCCAGGATGAACAGCACCAGCTTTCTCAGCCTATCCCCATAGGAGAGGTGTTCCATCCCTTGGATAAGTCAAAAACAGAAAATAATTCATAGAAAACTACTGTTACTCATATTTCCAATTCATATGCTGATTAAGTTAAAGAATTTTAAGCAAAATTCACAAATCTATTGGTTTCAGAATTATATAAACACATACAGATTTCTAAAAAATGAATTTTTTTCCCAAATTTAAGGATCTGACAGTTTATTCCTAATTCAATCTTTTGTGAATATTTAAGGATTTTTATTGCTTCCTCCATTTTTTTTATTTTATTTTATCAGGGAGAACAACTTGATATCATGATATAATTGCTATGATTACTTCTTTCTGATGCTTTGAAACATAAGTGCACTTCACTTATCTCTTACTATAAATCCTATTTCTCTCTGTTTGCAGCTATAACTGCCAACACACTAAATACACCTTAGCTAAAACTCTACACTGTCAAATTCTCTTTGACAGTGTGTGGTTGTTATGTTAGTGGAATATGATAAGATTAGAAAGCATGCTGTTCAGTAAAAACATATCCTAATGAAAATCCAAGATAAGGTCAATATACATGTTATGCATAAAATCTATGCTACCAAAAAACGTTAATGGGAAATGAACCTACAGAAAACAGAGAAAAGAAGAGAAGGATAGCCACTATAATATTTTTTATTTCTACCATCTGTTTTAATGCAAAGCACTTCTTCTGGAGACAGACACTTATCAGAAATTTTTAAACTTCGGGAGACAAAAATCATATAGTCAAGTATACATAAACATCTCTGAAGATAAATTGTTACTAAAATTATCTGACTTCATACAAATTTTGACTATTTATAATGATTTATTTTATTTTATTTTATTTTATTTATATATTTTTGCACACAGAATAGAATATACTTCTTTTCCTTTCCATCCCAAGTCTTTTTAAGGAGTTGGTGCCATGTACCACAAATACACATTTGCTCCACAGCAGCATCTCCCTATAGTTCTTTGTAGTCTTGTCCATGACAGGTAATGAGGCCCTCCTACTGCAAGGCACTGTGCTCTGTGTCAGAGAGCTGTTCAGCTTCAGCATGGTGGGAATAAAGCAGCAGCTGTGGGAGCAACTAGATAGCAATTTTGATTTCATGATCCACTTCAATCTATCCTATTACCCCTCAGAATATTCAAGCTCAATTGTAATTTTTCAGGTTACATGAAGGGCACAAATCCAATTTTTCCAAAGGACTCTGAGTAACATTCAGCTTACCTGAATTTATCACCTCCTTTGGGCATTAAATTAATTGTTATAAACATACAATTACGTTGTGAAGTATGTATGCAAGTGAATGAAGGTTTCAAAGATCACCATTTGCTTACTGCTGCAAGTAGATAGTCTAGGCACCAAACTTAGCTTGAAAAAACAGTGACCAAGTTGCCTAGCTTGTAGAAAAGTGTTTTTTTCTATCTGAATATGCTAAATATTTTCTTTCGTATAGTCTTCATCCAGTCAAAAAGAATCTGAAAGTCATGGGACTATTAAATTATTTAATAACACTTCTATTAAGACTAATCTGTCAGATTAGAACTAATGCAATATCAAACCTGCCATGCATTAAAATTACTTTAGAAATTCCTTATTGCAATTGTTTTTTTTTGTTTGTTTGTTTGTTTGTTTTGTTTTTCTCTAGATGCTTCTGGTGTGGTGAAAGCAGGGGAGTTCACCTCCTGTGTTTAGAGTATATAGATTGTCCTGCTCCAGAGTATGTCCCCATGGCCCTGGAGCAATATTTTGTTATCAGAGGAGTCTGAAAATCCTGACAGAACTGGTGTTAATTGGATGATGCAGCTGTCTGAGCGGAGGATTAGGTAACAAGAGAGCTTGAAATCCCTGTGGCTTTAAATCCCTCCTTATGCATATTTAGACAATACAATAATCCCAGTCACTGCTTAGGAGTGAGATGGCATGTAATAAACACCTGCACAAACCTTTATTTTTTTTTTCCCGTTTTTGTTGCATTGTCAGGGAAATCTACTGAAAGACAAAAACCTTCTGAGAAAGCAGGGGAGGAAATCTATTTCTGTAAGAGTTAAGCCTATCCAAGTGCTTTATGATTGCTAAACTTCCCTTGTAGTTTCATGAGAGCTGTTTGAAGAGGTGAAAGCTGTGTCTTCTACTGTATGATAGAGAATGGGTTGTTGGTGCTTGATAGCCAGTAACGAATAATAGTGAGAGACAAATAAATCATCAGCAAAGCCTACCTGCTAGCCAGTAAACATTTAACTGCCAGGTAGCTGACAGATGGCCTTGCATAGAGCAAGTTAAGGTACTTGCTTTATAGGTCTTTTTCTCTATTTCTTTGCTAGCTGGTGTCACTTCTCTCTGGCTTTGCTGGGAGGAACCAAACACCGTGGGGAGGGCATGGCTTGCCATCTGCATCAGCAGGCAATGAATACCACCAATAGAAAACTCAAGGACTCTGAGAACCTGTTGCAGCTGAAATCAATACCAATGTGAGGTTAAAAATGCCTGGAATGAGAAGGTTACCCATTGACTAAATATTTTCCTTGTTTTAAGCCGTTGCAAAAGTGCCGACTGGTACATTTAATCAAAGATTCACTAAGAGCCAGTGGGAGAGAAGGTTACAGCTCTCAGTGTGATCTTTTAAGCAATGTGATGTTACCTAACAATAGAGAGGAAAAATCAATTGAAAAGCTGTTTGCTGCATATCAGAGGCAGAGCCTATAATATACACAGCTGACGTGAGCAGAGAGCCTCAAAAAGCAGTTGAGAGCAGCACAGAGCCATCTGACATGCACTGACAACTGTGCTTCCCATAGGCTATGTAAAAACAGGAGGGCTTCAATAGCAAATTAAGTATGAGCTGCTCTCCCTGTTTTACTTTCATGATTTTCAATGCTTACTTACACCACATTGGCAACATTTATTGGCTGGATGTGTAATATATCAAAGCTGGGTGTCCTGTGTGCACCCCGTCGTGTCTTCAGTTCCTGCTTGAAGCACCAGAGCCTACCAACAGTGTACCTTAGCTACTTCCCTTCATGAGATGTAATACACATGGGTATATTTCCTACCCACATTCCTTTATCTGCATCAGAGAAGAATTCAGGAAAGAGGAGAGGCAGGAAATGGCTGCTGTAGCTGTCAAAGCAATTTGTTTATGATAAGAGCACCTGTTTTATGTGGCAGCGCTGCCAAAGGGTCTCACCAGAGACTGAGGTCTCTTTGGACTGGGTGCCATACAGGCCTGTGAGGAGAGATAGCTTCTGTATTCAAATGTTATAAACTTAATTTAAGAATGTTAAAAAGTGACTGGAGGAAGTTAAAGGAGGAAAACATGAGTATCTGCAGGTCACCTACAGAAGCCGTTCCTCATGCCATGTTGCTTTATTGTATCACAGCTTCATTTTAAATTTGCTGGAAGCTGCAGCAGATCCCTTGTGCCACAAAGTTCAAGGGCTTTGCTCTAGAGCACAAATTCATTTTGCAATGAACTGCAGGCTCCAGAAACAAATCAGTGACTAATCACAACCTAGTTTATAGAAATGAAATAGACTCAAAATTTTTGAGTGAAAAGGGGCAAGCTTCTGGTTTGTTCAAGTTATATCACTCATTTCCCTCTTCAGCTTAGTGCAAAGACTCATGGTGCTCACTTTTGTCCTAGGATAAATCCAGCATCTTCACTGAGATCATTGTGGATGTCCAGCTGCCATCCTGATTTGCGGGAACAGAATAATGTTTCCTTTTTATTCATTTATTCTTCTCTTTTCTTCTCTTTTCTCTCCTCTTCCCTCCACTACCCCCTCCCCTCCCCTCCCCTCCCCTTCCCCTCCTTTCCCCGCCTTCCCTTCCCTTCCCTTCCCTTCCCTTCCCTTCCCTTCCCTTCCCTTCCCTTCCCTTCCCTTCCCTTCCCTTCCTCAATACTTTCCCTCAGCCTAGAATATGGTGGTAATTATGCCAGAAGTCACTGAGCCATCTCAGAAACATATATGCAGATATAACCAGAAAACCTCCCTGGGAGGGAAAAAAAAAAAAAAAAAAAAAAAAAAAAAAAAAGTGACATTGACAGCAAGAAAACAAAAGGCCACATGAGAATGTAAGATCCTCCAAAGAGTGTCTCATAGAGAAAAATAAGTTTCTGTCTGTCTGTGACCCCTTTCACAGCCCAAAGGGAGCATAAGAAATAGGAGGGAGAGGAAGCATGTTCAAGAAACGTGTAGATGGCCTCTATATGTGTTTCTTAAAGAAGTCACCTTGTGATCCTGTCCTACTGATTCTCACCCCCCACTCCTCCCCCCAAAAAGCCAACCAAAACCAAAGCTTGTGTTGGAAGCATTTGACCATCACAAGCTTCTCAGTAATAACATCACATCATAATAAAATGATGCTGGTATGTCTGTAATGTGGAATGCTGTCCAGGAGCGAAGATTTCCAGGGAGCCTTAATCTCTAAATCTAAACCCGGATTTCCTCACTGAGCCGAGCCGGCTCCACCCGTACCACCCCCTCCCGCCGTTCGGCAGCGCCGCAGCCACCACCAGGTGGTGGCATTTCCACTGCGCACAGCGCTGCTGCGGCGTTCGGCACCGCCGCGCGGTTACCGCGATTCACGCCGCCGGCAGCGTCTGTCAGCTGCGCCGTAAGGCACCGGGGCTGCGCGGGGTCTGCGGCTACAGAACGAAGGACAACAGCTTTGCAGGACAGGTTCAAACTACTCGCCTGCAGCCTGTGCAGTGTAGAGTGTTAACTGGAAGGCAGCATTTGGGAATTAGAGAAAAGTGGTGTGGAAAATGAGCAGTGAGAGGCTGAGGAGCATGTATCTGGGTCATGTCCCTGCTCTTGCAGATGTCTCGTTTTCATTAGTAACTGAAGTGTATGCCTAGCTCAGTACGTTGCTTGGGGCACAAGAAGTACAATTTAGTAAAAGACACATGGAAGACTCTATGCAGTCTGCTTATATATTGCCTATGTATCTCTCTATACAGTCTCTTTTCTCTATATCTACACTCTCTTTCATTTCTTCTCCCTTGGAAGTCCAGCAGTGGATGTATCCCACAAAGGGGATTGATGAACACAGAGAGCAGTGCAGCTGCAGCCTTCTGCAAACAGCAACAGCCTTCCTCTTAAAAAATAGTTGTCTTCTTTATTTCAAGGCAATCTCCTGCATTGCTCTTATGCATCACGAGGGACCCAGCCACTGTAGCTAAGAGAGATGGGTTAGGGTGGTGTTGCTCACTCTGACATTCTCTGGAGCTGAGGCTCCTTCCCATTTGACATCCGAGAAATGGTACTGTTGTCTTTCTAATCTTGCACTACCTTCTGCTGTAACTCCTAAAATATTCATTTGGAACATAAGGCTGGAATGGTCCACCTGAGTCATCAAATGCATTGGTGACCACTCTTCTACTGTCAGTCCCTGAACACTGAACAGTTACACTTCTTGTCTCTACCATTTTTCTACTGAGAAGCCTTTAAAAAAATAATGATCCTCTATTGGTTAGAAATTTTATGGTTTCCCAGATTCCCAGGTTAGCTAGTTAGTACACATTTGTCCTTGTGCCTATGTTCATATTTGAGGCAAGAATGTTTCACTTCTCCTTCCATATCTTCCCCTCCTAAATTATTCCATGGGATGATCCAATTCCACCTCAGTACAAAAGATTAATTGTTTACAGTAAGTGAATCACAGATTGCTAAGAACCCTTAGAGGGCAGCTTTCTTCACTCTCTCTCTCATAGGTCCTGCTCTTCCACATATTTTTCTTACACATGCATTTCCTCGTAAATATACACTTAACAGAAATACAGAAGAATTATTTTGTATCTGTTAACTCCTTACACCTATGCACCAGCATAGCTGCACTTTCAGAATTCCCTTATTTGAAGAGTTGTTATAAGGTATACCTACTGTTTTACTCCTACTCTTGCTCACTTGTGAGGAGGGGTTTTGTACAGTTCTGTTGTGGTAGCCTGGGATTGCATGAGAAGCCTTTCGCCAGTGGAGTACAGCAGTATTCTCATATCAGCAGAGAACTCCTTGTGTAAATACAACCTTGTTCAACATCCTGGCAACCCTGGCACAGAATGAATAGAGCAAACAACCTGCTTCCTCACCCCTGAAAAAGGATCTGAGCACATTAGCTGGTGCTGTTGGGCAGCTGGAACATATATTTCTTGCATGGTACTTCCTGTGTCATTAATAGGTGACTGCAGACTCCAGGGCTGTAAGCTAGAACATTGAAAGAATACTCAATTAACAGTGAATATTTTATTGCAATTTAAGCACAAACCTATTATATATATAATTATATATATATATATATTATATATATTATATATATATTATTATATATTACATATATATATATATATATATATATATTATATATATTATATATATATAATTAGCTGCATTAATTTTGCTGTTCTTCCAGTGCCCACTTCCACCTGTTACACTTGCACACTGGGAGACTGAGTGAACAGGTGCAGGGGGCTGCACCCAGAGCTTACCTGCCTGGCACCAGAACGGTGTGGGAGGCAGATAGGAAGAAACATCCTGAGTGGTTCTGATGCATAAAAAAAAAAAAGGCTGTGAAAATCTAGGGACAACAGGGGCAAAGAGTATCTAGCACCTATTATTAGCATAATACAGAAATTTGGACAGAGAAGCTGCCTCCCATAAGAATGGAAATCATAAAAGCAGGTATTACTTATCCAATTTAGCAAAACTGTTCCTTCTTTCTGAGGGCTTTTTCTGACTCACAGGAAATGACTCTGCAAAGTGCAGTTGCTGAATTGTGCAGGAGGTTTTGTGTGAAACAACAAGCCTAAGACTGCGCTTAAGTCTACACTTCAGATTAACTCTGAACCTTCCTCTGCCTGTTCTCACAGACATATGATATGCATTCCCTACCTTTAATGATAACAGATTTCCAAGCTTTCTATCATGCACTGAAGCCACCTGACCTTGTCTTATATATAAATTTTGCCACTTGTCCCAGCAAAACCAGCTTATAGGAAAAAGAACTAATTTTGCTTCACTTACCCCACTGAACCAGAGGACAGCTACATTAGCACCACTCTAAGCACTGGAAATTACGTGTTTGCCTTCAGTCAGAGAGAATTTCTCTCTAAAATGTTTGATTTTGGCAGTTACCTAATTTTCATTTTATTGTAATAAAGTTAAAAATGAGATGTCCATTAATTCTCTTTGCCTGGACGGATCGCAAAAAGGGCTGTCTTATTCTTTTTCTGCAGCCTGAGATGTGGAGTACTTAGAAAGTAACTTCTCCAAAGGAGTCATTTGGATTTGAGTTCCGGATCTGATTTCATGTCATCCCTTACATTATAACTTTTTGAAAATTCTAATCTATACCTATCTTTAACAATTATCTTTAAACTCATTAAACAATAAAAATACCCTCAGAACTTAATAAGACAAACAGTCTGTGATAGTGTAGATAAAACTCATTAAAAATATGCAAATCATTAAATCATTAGTACAGAAGTGCCAGGATTATAGAACATCATTTTGATGGACACATTTACTGACAATACCTGAATAACAATTCTGGCAAAGAATCAAAATCTGTAGTCAAATCTAAAAAAACATCTTTTGGGGTGAAAATGCACTGAGGTGCGGGTTAGCTAAAGCTGCAAAACTAAGGTACTCTTTACTGTTGAACGTGAAAGTTGACACAGCTAGCTAACTGCATTATTTAAAACTGCAGAGGTGGTGCAGATCAGGAACTATCACAGAGACATTCCGTAAGCATCTCCAGGGAAGGGATGCAGATTTTTATAGCAGATGCAGGATTGTGTTCAGACTGGCTATCAAAAATGAACAAACAAGGAGGTAGGCAGCAGAGGATGAGATGCTCCATGACACACTGGAAAGATAAGGAGCTTAGATATAGAGACTTAAACCCCCCAGAAATTTCTATGAAACTTTGCTTGTTATTTTTTCCCTCTACGTCTGCATGCTTTCCATGGTAGCAAAACAAAACAAACAAACAAAAAAACCCCTTGCTTAATCTTATGTAAAACGTGTGTGTCTGTGCCCCTTTACACATGCCCATGAGCAGATCCCAAGCTGAAAGTCCTGGGGTGGACATTGCTGCTTGCAGGGTGCAGGCAGTGGGGTGTTCTCCCAGCATGAACCCCTTGCTGCAAGTCACAGGAAAGAGCAATGATGCTGTGAGCAGGGTGAGTATCATGAGAGTGGGTGGGGTGACATCTACGTGGCAGTCTGGCAGTGGCCCATATAGGGAGAGGACAGAGAAGATGAAATCCATACTTAAGATAATTAAGCAGGGTCCCATTTGCTTCAGCAGAGCTTTGGCGTTTCACACTAAGGGAGGATGTGGCCCTGTTTTCTTCTTCTTTTGTTCGATGTTCTTATTCATGGTCCTTGTGAAGGCTGAGACTGCGATCACATTGCGCCTTGTTCAAGACAAGCAGACCTGTACACCTGCTGTTACTCACTGCACACCTTCTTTTCTAGTTCACTGGTCTTTTAATTGTGTGTTTTTCACTTTATGCTTATGTAGGGACAAACATGTATCTTTAATTCTACCTATTAACATTGTCCTCTAATCCTATCCTGAAAATAGCAGAACAGAGGCAGCAAGTAAGATCTGTTTTGCTTGAATGAATTCAAAATGTATTTTTTTTAAGGAAAAACACCAGGCTTTCATTAGCAGAGAGTGAGTCACCCTATCAACTGTACCAAGAATAAATAAGAACCGCATCTATTGAAGTTGAAACTGTGTGCTTTTCTCTTCATGGGCAAGCATCTCTGAGGTAAAGCAGTCCAGCTTTTGGGGATGTCATTCCTTCCTCCTCAACCACACCACTCTGAAACTTTTCCTAGAAACAAAGCCACAGTCCCCGCTCCTTGTTCCAACCATAACACATCGGCATCACAAAAAAATTCATACCGAGGATATTCCTAAAATCATTCTTCATACCACACTGCCTTCTTTTTGTTGCCAGTATTTGTGTGTTGCGCGTGTGTGTGCACGTGTGTAGTCCCATTGGCCTTGTATTAGAGGACTTAAATCTTACAAGCATATCAGAAATTGTTCTAAGCTTATCTCTGGATTAAAATAAGATGGCAGAAGACTGCTCTGCATTGGCTGGACCTGACTGCTTATCAAAGATCAAGCAACCAACAATCACATCAGTTCTTGAAAAGCAGACCTTGGCTGTCTCTTACTAAAGTTGTCAGTAGAGCACAGCTGTGTGTGAGAAAGGTTTGAGAGGTGATTTTATTAAAAGAACCAGCAAAACGATAACTCTGTCATAGAAGTCATCATTTTGATTTTTGGAATTGCAAATTATCAAATTACAGCAGAAAAGACTGGGTGCTCACAAAGTCGGGTAGGGAATATGTAAGGGTACACTTGCAAATGCAGACTTGCTTCTGTTGTGCTAGCAAAAACATCAATCTGGCAACCATTTTTCCTCCCCCGTTTGCGACATTCTCCGTAGCACTGCCTCTGACCTGGTTAGGGTTTGTGGTACAGATGACTGGGAATTTGATGCAGCAATTTATTCTCAATAGCAACCAGGAAAGAATCCCCTCAGGCCAAGATTTCCCACAGGTATGCATGCTCAAATGACTCTAATAGCCCTGTAGGCTTAAAGGGAATATTTCAAGTGACAGAAGGAGGAAAGTACTCCTATTCTATCCCTTGGAGGATGATAACAGTCATCATTTGAGACCTGGAAATTTCAGGGTATATTTTTCCATTTCAGAGTAACTATTTCAGATGTTTCATCATAATGTAAATTACATAAGAAGTCGACAAGTTGAATATTGCAGAAGAATTTGATGGTGAGATTCTCATTGGGATCTCCATGTTTTATTTCTAGTTCACAGTCACATAAGATATTTATTGGTGACATTTGGCAGTACCTTACGTCACATGTGACTACAAGCCAAGATGTGATGTGACTAACAGAGAAGGGAAATCACGCATAATGAGATACATCCAACTAAGTATAAACACCCAACTTACTTGGTAGAAAAGGGAGAAGTGGAGAGGAGGGAAGAGATTCTCCATGACATATTTTTAGACAGATTCATGAAAAAGCCATTTTTGGAATGGTTTTGATTACTCATCATAGTCTTTAAGAACTTCAAGTACATTGTTATAAGCTGTCTCCATCTGTCAAACCAGTTATGAGCTTTCTTTCTGTGATGCAGAGAACTATGCAGATAGAAGAAACAACAGATTTTCCTTAAAAAGCTCTGGGCTGAAAGATAACTAATTTAAAAATATTTTTTTTCTGTTGTTTGTTCTTTTTTTTCCCCCCTTTTTTTTTTTATTTTTTATTTTCATGGTGATGGTGGTTGTCTTTTTTTTTCTTCCAGCCATTAGTAGCACAATTAAATTCTCCTATATCCATACCACAGAAATAAAACTGGTCCTGGGGAAGCTCTGCATTATAGATAAACCACCTCCTATATTCACATGCCTTGTCTAACTGGCACATGGTTTTTAATTGCCACTAGTCTAGGATTTGTTGCTAAAAGAAAAAAAATATATGCTTTAGAGATGATACAGAGATGATTACTGGGGTCATTCCAGGTTGGAGATGAGAAATGTATGAAATGTTTTCATATATAGCTCCTGCGTGTTTGAGTGTCTTTTTCCTTCCTTCCTTCCTTCCTTCCTTCCTTCCTTCCTTCCTTCCTTCCTTCCTTCCTTCCTTCCTTCCTTTCTTCCTTCCTTCCTTCCTTCCTTCCTTCCTTCCTTCCTTCCTTTCTTTCTTTCTCTTTCTTTCTTTCTTTCTTTCTTTCTTTCTTTCTTTCTTTCTTTCTTTTTAAGATCAATAAGGCAGAAATTTAGAACTAGAAATATTTTTCCAGGCATTATTGAATTTTCTGGCAATATCTGCTTTCAAGCTTTCTACTCCGGTATTGATTTCTGACAGTGTGCATATGTAAGCAGTACGCATACATCTCTGCAAGACTTGGTCGAGGAGAGAAAGGAATGCCAGCAGCAGTGGGAACCCTGCCTCCCACTTCCATTCCTGCGCTGCTGAATGCATTTGCAGATTTCTGTTACATCTCATAGCGTAAAAAATAAGCTAAAAAAAAAAAAAAAGAAGAAGAAGAAAAAAAATTGGGTCCCTGCTCCTTAACATGCCACTGCTAAGAGGTGTTTTTGCATTCTTCGATGAGCATCAATAATATTAGTAGAAAAACAGCCTCTAAAAATAGGTTGATGATGTCATGCTACAGAGGTGTTTAACGTGAATCTGAAAATATGGATCTGCAAGCAGCGTGTGTTGAAATTCTTCCCTCACCACTTAACAACCCAAGGCTACCACTGCTGCCTGCTGCTGGGTCGCTGCTCCTTTTCCTTTTCTGCTGCAAAGTCACGTAAGAATCTCATACTCTGCCTTGCATTGCCTGAACAATGACTGCAAGAAATATAAGCTATGTTTCTGATCCATTCAGCTGCTGTGTAACGGCTTTGCTCCTCCAGCATTGACTTGGTAAACAGTCTTTTCCGACCGCATAGAATTCAGTGGATTTCTTAATGAGAGCATCTATTCATTCAGAGAAAATAGCATGAGTATCAATGGAGAAAACAGTGTGATTCTGAATGGATGGAGTGTAGGCAATTCTAACAACGTCAGATCCTTTCTGCTGGCCCTTCAAGTGATTTAGTGCCCCTAAAGGTCCACTGAAATCTGATACTTGGTGAATGGCAAGAAAAGACTTCAAAATAATAAATTATGGGGAAAACAACTGACAGAATGTCAAACCTCGACAGACAAGTGTTTTCAATGTATTCATTATCAAGGGTTTTTTTTGCATGAAAGTCTTTTTCGTACATTGAAATTGATATCAATTAGATGGGACTTACTGTCTCAATAAATGGCTTCGAAACTGCTGCCATTCCTTGGCTGCGTTTAAACCACTTGATAGCAGCCTTTTGTCATAGACCAATACACAATTTGTGTGGCTGCAGCGTGCCTTGACACAAATCAGAAGTGAAGAGATCAAATAAATCTCTGCTATAATTACAGGGCTTCCATGTGAGCTACAGCAAGACGGATTTGACTCAGGGCTGTATATTTAGCCTGGAAACAACCAGCCTGGGCATTACGAATCGGACAGACCCGGCACACGTGCGAGCAGTACAGCTGCCATCGGGATGCAGATGCTAATAATTCTGCAGCTTTGTACCCTGTGATTATGCACGCGCTGCGCAGTGGTTCAGATTAAAGAGTTAAACAAAGTGCTTCTCCCCCCCACTCCTGGCGGAAAGATAATTCAAACACATCTGATATTCGTAGACAGTTGGACAGCAGCTGAGGTTTCATTAGGAATCCCACGTATGGCCAGAAGCAATATACACCTCGGTGTTTCCGGGAGCCGCAGGCAGCCAGAACAGATGGTAGAAATCATCATCCCCAGACAGTCATCAGGGGAACCTCAGGCCACATGCTTGGATTTTTCTCAATGAACCGCACACAAGGCAGGCATTGGATCCATGTGACTGCAGCTGCTGGCTCCTGGGGGAGCAGGAGGCGGCGGATCGGAGGAAGTCTCTTGCAGGTTATTAACAGGTCATGCTGTGACATTAGCTGTCCGGAAACATCGTTTCTCCGGGTGAAAGGGGGGGAGGGGGGGGGGGGGGCAAAAACAAAGGGAGAGAGAGGTTCCTCATCATTCAAACACAGTTCACTGCTTACAGATTACAGCACGTAATCTGCTTGGCAACAACATAGTGCACAGAGACATGCTGCTATCTGACTCCTTTCTTCTAGCTGTTTCCATTAGAAATGGCAGAAGAAATCCTTGAAGCAGCAAATGTCCTATGCAAATCTCCAGGGAAGAGGACGACAGCTTCCCTATGATTTTCAGAATGAGAGCTGGCGGCAGCACTGACTGTGACAGCTGAGCTCCCTCATTCAGATGCCCCCAACCTTTTTGTGTGTTCGTGACACATTCAGCGCTCCTTTGCTCATTGATCATCACCGCCTGTCTGAATCACCAAGCCCCTCCTGTGAGCACAGACACTTAATGCGACCGTCTGCCTCATTAGGGGAAACTTGCCTTGGTGATATCTGCAGGTAGCAGGATATTTGGAGGAGCAGAATTTGAAAATACTGCGTTTGATGATAATGGGTGGTTTTAAAAATCACCACTCCAGCCCTACAACTGCCTACCACTTCCCTCTCAATTCATCATGCCCATGCCCAGCCATGCACACCTGCAGATGGGAGGCACCCAGCCCCTGGGTTTAAACATCCAGCAACAAAAATGGGGGGTGGTGTTCAGCCTGAATGGACCTGAATGACACCTGGAGAGCAGGGGAACATAAATATATATGTGAGGTGGCTGTGTGTACAGGAATGAGTGGGTGAGGATGTGTACGTGTGTTTGTAAATACAGATAAAGTTATTTCATACACAGAAGCTACTTGATTCTCAATTTCCTACGCATTCCAAGTATGGAATGGAGCTTGTTGAGATCTGAAGCAGATTTTCAATTAAACATGTCTCTCGAGACTTTTCTTATGTTAAGTGAAGTCCTTCATCAGCCACATTTCTCTATAGAGAACCCTGGTTATCTGCCTCCTTTACAAGACTTAGGCATTTTGTGCACACAGATTTCACTCAAACTCCCCAGGTAGATCCTGGCTGGGCAGATCTCAGCTGTTTCTTCCCAGCTTCTCCAACATGACTCAGGGCTTTGCCAGACCCTTGCTTAGGACATCAAAGTTCATACTGCTGCCCTAAGAATTCTTTCCAGTACATCCATTTTATAGATTGTACTAGGAAATTGTAAGTGTGGACCATGCAGTGCCCACCAGGGTTTTTCAGGACCCCTTGCATGTGGACTTCATAAATTGCCTTGCCAAGCAGCAGAAACCTGGATTTGTTGTGCCGATGATGATCACGGGTCTGCGACTTGCAGGAAGGAGTCAGGAAGGCTGGCTGCAGAGAAAGAGAGATGAAGATGTACTCAGTGCTGTAAGCTGGTTACAGTACTCAGCAGTCACACTTGCCTATTTATCCCCTTTGGAAGCATTTACTCATGCCTGTAAAATGGGATGAAAACCCAGAGCCTGAAATTAGTGTGCACCTTTGGTAAGGATCAGCTAGCAAACAGCAGCCAGGCTGTTTGTGATGCAAGAGGAGTGAGGCCTGGGCCTGCTCAGCTATCCTGTGTGCTCAGCCAACATCTCAGCAGGTCCCCTGGGTCCCTCACATTACCTGGAGACAGACAGCGTTCCAAATTCAATCTGGGGCATGTGTGGCACCAAGTTTGGAGTACTGCTCACTCCTACAGAGAGCTGGTACCTAGAGAGCAGCTCTGGGCTAGAGTCTGCAGCCATCTCCCCTGGCCTCTGAGAGAGAGGCGGGATTTGCACATCCTTCATACAGAAGCTGTAAGAACTAGAAAATGTGAGCCAGCTTTCCCACTCATAAGACCCTTGTCAGGCCTGAATCGGCAGCAGGAACTTCATGTGTGGGAACAATTAGCTGCTAACAGCAGTTCTTAATTTGCACAGCCACTAAGATCTGTGAGATTGGAAATGATGATGCACTGCATCCTCATGCCAAAATCTCACACTTGACTTCCTTTCAAGGATCCTCTAATAGTCTGTTTGCCTGTAAAAGACCTATGCTCTTAAATACTGGAGCTTGTGTTGACTTGTCATAGTCTAAATGCTATCCTTCCATTGACATTTTTTTTTTTTTTTAGAATACATGATTGCAACAGTAAAGACTCTTGTCAGAACACTGAATTAACAGGAATGAAAGTGAGAAGTAATTTTTTTTTTTTTTTATCTGAGGACTCAAGAAGTGTGTAAAGTTCAACCGTCACAAAACATCACTGAAGAAAAGGTTCCTCTTTTTTTTAAAGACAGCTCTATTAAAAATACTTTTTTCCTATAACATAGAAATTACTTTAATCCTAGCAAGAATTATCTACAGTACTAAGCCTAGACACGTTCTTCTTTATTAGAGAATATTTTCATATGAGCCACTTTCAAAAAGAACCTTTTATGTTCCACCAACTGATGAGTGCTAATGTCAGTGCAAAGAACAGGATTTAAAAAGAGAGAAGTTAATGATGTGGGACGCAATTAGCATTTGTGAAAAAAAGTCAAACTGATAGTTCCCCACAAAAACTGACAGAACCCCATGTTCACCCACAGATAGATGCAGATCTGTTGGGAATAAGGCCTCATGGGATACCATGTCCCATCTTCCTCCCCCTCCTAAGTGCCATTTGGTGCTGCACATGTTCTCCAGACCAAAGTCCCCAGTGATCGTCTAAAGCAGCATTTCCCCTCCTCCAGACCCTTCCATGCTGCAGCTGCTTTGGCCCAGGCTTTTACACACTGACCCAACAACACAGCAATTACCCAGTTACTTCAGATGTGGTACATCAAGTCTGGTAGTCCATCCAACAGCAATCAATACTGAAGGTCTCAGAGGTGAGTGCAAAATCAACAAATACATCTGAGGTAATTCTAACACAAGCACTATGCTTTGGATTTATCTTTGTATTGACCACATTCTCTGAAAGATACGCCTTTTCTTAAGCTAGGCTAGTTAGGGTTATACTAACTTTTCCCAGCTTATTCTTACTGAAAGTCTCCAGTGCAGTGATGTTCACAGGTTCTTTTTTTTCCACTGTATCTCTATAACAGCTTTAAACTTGTTAACTTTGAAGTTACTGTTCTTGTACTTCACTGTAAAAAGGAATGCTAACTGGCTGGAGGTCACTGAATCAATGACCTTCAATTTTTACTTCGCCACCACATATCCATTACCTTCCTAAAAAATTCTGTTTTTTTTTCCCCCCTCATAGACAGCCTTTAAATGGAATCTTTGTTTTAGAAAGCATTTCTAGAGTCATCAATATTTTGTGTTGTTCCTTTTCAGACCTGAAGCTTTGCTTTCGAAATGGGGAAAAAAAGAAATCAACATTCTTTTCAAGGAGAGATCACACCACTTATTTTTTCAAGGTGTGAAGCACTTATAACACTTCTATTTTTTCATTTTCATTCTCTGATTCAAGCTGACAGCTCAGCTACGCATCCATTCACTTCCTGCAGGCAATAGAGGCAGTGTTTGTGAACAACATACCAAATAGGAAATGAGCAAGGGTGTTCAGCTCATCTTCCCATATGCCACTCAGACTCTAAAAGACAACAGCAGGGCATCATGTTTTCCTACTAATATCAGCTGAATATCCAGGTTTTATCTTAAAAAAGAAGGCTCATGGAAAATTAATAAATGCATGGGGGAAAACTCTTGGCTTTTTAAACAATACGTGTGTGAGGAACTGAGCCTCACAGAATGGGAAGGAAAACCATAACAGCGGGGCTAAGATAACAGCAAAACTTTGGGGTTGCATTTCAAACTTGAGGGACTAGTTTGTGCCTGTCCTATGGCATAAACTCATCGTGAATATCCTGAGGCACAGCCACAGCCAGCACATTCCTTTGGGTTTATTATGGGGAAGCAAGGGGACGTTGCTTCACCAAAGTATATGGGCTCATTTGGAGATAAACTGAGAGGCTATTAGGGCTTCTGGCAGGGCAATGAGCTATGCAAGACCTAGAAGGAGCAAACCAGATCGCAACAGGGAGCAAGCTTATCTCAGAGAAAGCTTGTGCTGTTTTTCCTGCACTGACACAGTAGTTCAACAAATCCTTGGAGTGTCAGAAAAAGTAGGCTGAGAAAGGTGACTGGAGGATACAGGGATGCAGCATTAATTCAGTGAGACTGGTGACTCAGTCACTGAGTTACTGATTGCCAAACATAACCCTGTACCTTCTGAGAATATGAACACACAGAAAGCTTTAAGAAAAGCAAAGGTACATTAAAAACATGCATGAGAAAGGCAAACACAGAGAAAACAGGAAGGACAGAGAATGGCAAACACAGAAAAGGAAGCAACGAAGATAAAGACAAATACGCACAGAACCAACAGTGGGCAGAAAGGCAAACACATAAGCAAAATATAGTGATAAAAAGAAAGGTTATCCTGTAAATCTTTGTGGGAGACTTTTTTTTTTTTTTTAACTTATGAAGAAAGGATTCAGTTGAAGCAATGATTTCACAGCACAAAACCAGGACAAAAATTAAAATCTGCTTTAATTAATAACTACTCAAAATCTGTAATTATAAAACATAGATTTCTCTTTTTACAGTTGATGAAAAAACAGTTTTGGAGTTTTCGCTTTTCATTTTCATGAGTTTTAGTAAACAACAAAGTGCCAAAAAAGAATTGTGTCTTTTTCTAATAACAAACCTAGGAACCTATCATGAATTACAGGACTACCTTAAAATAAAAGCAAGCAAGCTGCCCATCTCTTTCCCAGTATTAAAGCCCTTGGGATAATGAAAAAATCAGATCTAGCTTGTGTTATATTGCATTGCTTTGATGAACTCAGGTTACAGTTGCTTCCCATTACACACAGCCTTGTTCTGCTAGTTCTTCTGTCAAAACCATAGTCTATGATAACACCAGGGTCATCACAGTTGTTCTATTTTGCTCTAGTGTGAAGTGCAATGCCTCTGAAAATAAATGAGGGACTTCTTAAAAAATTTTGCTCCAAATTTGGAAGAACTAAACTGCAGTGAGACAAAGTTCTCTCAACTGGAGCCAAAATATATCATTAGCCACAAACAGCAGTTTTCCACCAACTTGAACAACACATAGCGAGGTAAAGAACATAATTTCAATACAGTAGGAGTGAAGCTAAAGGTAGAGTTAAACTCCAATAATGGAGATTAAGAAAGAAATGTCCTAGCTCTTACAAGGAGCAGCAGTACTCCACTCCTTCAGGAGCTGCCATCAGCACTCCGCTGCTGGTAAAGTGTCCTTCCTTCCTTCTCTCCTTCCATAAATGAGCGATGTAGACAATTATAATTCAAAAATTCTAATTAGCATATGCTGTACAGCAGGTGCTCTAGTGAAATCATAAGCATCTGAATAAAAGCTTAAAGGCCTTAGATTATCTTTTAAGACCAGAACAGGAGACTTTAATCAGGTCTGCTATGTCTAGCACATACTGAGAGTTAATTAGGTTTAGCAGTAGTAATTATAATGGAAATGCTTGGGTTTGTGAGGTTTGCTTTTTTTTTCTTTTTTACATCAGTAGCAAGACCTGAGGAGAACTCAGCTTATGCTCTCAAGGTGATTCCCCCCCTGTGCTAGTTTGGGGTTCTAAGCATTTATCCTCCTCTTGTCTCCCCTGGTGGCCAAATTCCACACTGTAGGTGTTACTGTCCATGGCTCTGCCTTTTGGATAATTAACTTTAGTGCATGGGTGTACCAAAGCTGGAAAATGTTACCAACTTAGAAGTGAAGCATAATACATGCACTGCTGTAAATTAGCATGCAAAACATCTGCTTTGCTTCAGGGAAAGTGAGTATACAAGAAACAGGACATGCTTGAATCAGGCCCTCAATCATGAACACTTAATTAACCTAAATAAACTTAGACCTGAGAAGCATGTATTATGTTTCTTCATTTATTGTCAATTGATGTATGGCCCAATTCGAGAGACTTAAATTCCCTTAGCTTAGGCAAGGATTGCAGAATTGTTCCCTCGGGTTGCATGTTGTTGACCTGACAAATCAAAACAGCTGTTTATGACCAGAGGTGCTAATGCATCTTCTTCACATTTCCAGTAAACCAGTTTGCAATGCATTAGTATAGTAAGTATTTGATCCCAAATCATATGGCTTCTTTTTTTTTTTTTCTTAGCCAAAATGACAACTCCTTCTGCAGTGAAGAGTCATAACTGACAAACATTGTTCTTCCACATAGTAGCACTAAAAACAAGCAACCAAACAAAAGCTGGGGGGGGTTGAGAAGAGCATAGAGCCCACAAAATATGAATGCAGGGATGTTGAGTAAAAGGGGCTAAGCTACTTCCACACTAAGAGAGTCTGGCCTCCCAGAAGAGACATTGAGTACTTGCATGATTAGGCCAATAAAAGTGATTTCACTTTGGAATGAATTTATGACCCACTTTCAAATCCCTGAAGAAAACAGGGATTTAAAATGGGAAAGCTGAAAAGCCACAACAGCAGCAATGCAAACGTCTGCTCTTTTTCTCAGTCTTATAATAGTGTCATGGCCCTGATGTTAAAAAAAAAAACAGTATGTCAGCAACATGCTGGAGGCAATGGAAGTTATCAATCAGTAATGTGAAGTGGACTTAAGCAGCTTAATAGAGGGCAAAATTCAATTGATTAATGGCCAGGGAAGTACTCACTGACGTGGAGGCTTCAAGGAATTACAATCTGATTAAAATTCCATTTTAGAAATGAAGGGATATAGGATGCTAATCAGTCTAAACCACAGATTATTAGAGCTAGCTATTTGTAACAGCTGGGGCCATTGTGAGAATAACAAAACATGACTCAGTTTTGGTGAGAGGAGGATGTCATTTGTTTTATTGAGAACTAGAGCATATCAGAGCAGAGCAAACTGCACCAAGTTTGCTGTCACTGGCTGCCATCTGACACCTGAAAACCCAGTTGTCTTTCAGTCAGCTTTCATGGGAAAGGGAAAACTCAGAGCTCTTTGAGTCATCTAAAGCACAGTAAGGTTCTGCTTGCTCAGCAGAGCCAGTTCAGAAAGCTCTAGTGTCCTCTACAGCACCTCAGACTAGGACTATTGGGTACAAATATATAGTGGATTTAGAAGTCATGCAAACAGGACAAGCTGAAAGAAGGAATATCCCTTCTCCTTTCTTCTTGTTTTCAGATGAGCATTTCTCTGGGCTAGGAATTCTGTTCTAAAGTTCAAAGATACCCTTTGGTAAGAGTAGCTGAGATATACCTCACTGCATTTTATTTTCTATACAGTAGCAATCTCATGAGCTTGCCTGAAAAAGATTTAAGGCACTATTTCTCACCACCTCCTAAATTAAGCAGACCATTGTTGCACTGCAGTATTTATACTATGGCTTTTATAGCCCCAAATTTGAGCATTTCCAAACCACTTTGGTACTGTTTCTGGAAAGTAGTGCCTTGTGCTCTGTGGATTTTCTTTCAATTCTGTAATTGACGGTATTGGTTTGCTCTGGCATAGCTTCTAGATATGAGAACAAAGAGCTGTGACATTTCAGAATGAGACGTGTAAAGTCATAGTTAAGATTCAAATCCTTTAATCGGAGCCAAACATCTGTTGTTAATTGAAGTTCTGAGCACTGATCCAAAATTGGAATTATTCTGGCAAATTATACAAATTTTAAAGACTTATCAGTATGATGTCTAACTAAGGAGATTTGATTTTTAAGAAATAGGCAGAATAAATGAGTGACACCTCACTTCCGTGTGTTTTCTATCCCTGGAAAGAGTGATGTTTGGCAATAAAAAAAATTCTAACTGCTTTTTAAGTACCTACATAAGGCATTAAAATTGACAAAGATATTATTCTTCTTATAGTTTTTTTTTTTTTTTTTAAACATTAAACAAACAAACAGCAACAACCACAAAAAACAGCAACAATGAAAAAACAGTTCTCTGAGCCTGATGACTGTAAGTTCATTTCTGGAGCGTTATCACACACACAAAGGGAGGGATAAGAACAAAAGCAAACAAACAAAAAGCCCAAGGATCAACACATTCCAGTCTGTCCCCTACATCCAGTGAAGATCACTCAGACCTTTAAGCTAGCTTTAGCTTCTGGAGCTGAGTTCACATTATGAAGCAGAAAAATGCCCAGGGCAAAATGATATCTTGAATGATAGATTTGAAAATGATTGAATTTTCTTGACTGGACTGGTGCATTCCTGGTGTAAAATAAAGAATTTGTTCTGGGGCTTCCATTGATCTAATGAGCCATTTGGAAAAGCTTACTGGTTCTTCTGACATGCCTAGCTTTGTAGCTTGCATTTCCAGGTAAGGAACAGTCCTTTTGTATAAGAGACAACATATATAGACTTTATTACCAGGGGAGAATTTCCAAATGGAGTCCAATCCTGATCTATATACCTCTCTGTAACACACTGACAGGCACATGCTAGACCTCAAAGATGTGCTAGAAAGGAAAGCACACTGCAGATGGGTTTCAGTAGTTATCATCGAAGCTGGGTTTCAGCATACATTATTCAATGACACTAGATGGCAGAGCAGCTGTGTTTTGAATTAGTTAAAATGGCATCTTCCGGAGAGTCTTACTGTTATTTTATTTTACGATGTTACAGTTTAAAATGTTAACTTACATACTATACCTATGCTGGCTTTTGACTTTTACAAAGATTGAAAGTCAAAAGTGTAAGAGGATCAAATAGAATTTCTTAATCTGATCCAAGGGTGAAAGGATGAAATATAGAAACAGAAAGGACCATCCAGAAGCCACATCGCCACAGTAGCTGAATCTCTGTTCCTTCGAGAAGAGAGAATATAAGTCTTTGGTCTAGGAGAAGCTGTTGAATTGGGGAAGTGGAAGATTTTGGACAGAACTCTGGAAGAAAGTTCAAAGCACTCTAGAAGCATGCAAGAACTTGTGCATTATTAAAAAGGAGCAGCAGTGGGTCTGATCTTTGAGATGCCAAAACCAGCTCTTTCTCCTCTCAGGGACTAACCACAGCCATGTCCCATACATGTGGCCACAGAAGACAATTTGGTGGCCACATCAGCTGCAGAAGCCCCCTGTGGGGCCATCATCTCAGAGTTACGTGCACAGACTTCTGCAGAGATTGTGCTGGCAACACCTCCCCACTATCATCACTACCAACAGGTTGGGTTGCACCTCATAGTTATCACCCTGAAGAATATTACGGTGTGCTCTTCAAACAAGTCTGATCATGTCAAGTCTAAGGCACTCTTCCACTGTGACTTGTCCTTAAAATGAGCAACTGTGGTTGTCTTCACCCCTTCATGTCTCATAGAAGCATGGTATGTGCTAATGTGATTAATTCCTCCCACAGCATTGTTCAAAATTGTTTACCTGTAAACACAGAAGTTTTATGAGGATCTTCACAGAGATGAGATCAGTATTAACAAAGATTTTCCAGAAATACCAGCACGTTCTAAAACAATACAGTGTTTCTGGTGAAAAATTGTTTTAGAAATCAGTAAGTCTTGTTTTGCTCCAACACTTTTCACTTAAGGCCCTGCTAGGAACTTAGAAAGGAGGAGCTAGACAGTATCCTTTCAGCCATCAGGCACAAAGCAGAAAGACATGGCTGCAATGGAACTGAAGGCACAGGAAGGAGCAGACTCCCACTGAACCTGGGCACCCACTGGGCCATACATCTCAGTCATTGTGTTGCCACCCATGCTCACCTCTGTAGTCGTAGGGTGTAAAATGTTCTTCAGAGACAGAAGGAAGACTTGTGCAGCGAAACGCACTTTGTTACCACCTTCTCCTTAAATCCAGACATCTGGAAGTTCTTCAACAGAGCAGTGTGAATAGATCAGACAACATCTCCTCAGGACCAAAAAATAAAAAATCAGACAGTTTTGCACCCCTTTCCTGTTTTCTTACCTACAAGAGGAGTCAAGAAAGGATATCATACTGAAATGTACATTTGCAAGTACAAATTTCAGAATTGTACTGCTATGTCACAGAATAAATAGATACAACATGAGCGATGCTGCCAGAACACTGCAGCATTATGTTAGTGCTACCAGTGCCCGTCTTCTGATGTTTTGGGGTCAGCTACAGCATGAGACAGAGTGCAAAGGAGGGAGCAGTCTGCAGATAGTAATTGCTGTCTCTTTGTCCGTGTGTGTGAGGATAAGACCATCACTGTTCTCCAAGCCAGTGCTGCTGCCAGTGGTGGAGAGGATGTACCCTGCTGCCAGAACAGTCTGCAGGCACACACACCCGTGAACATGGACCGTAATCATCACTTTACACCTCTGCAAACTGGACAAAGCCCACAAAGAGGGTTGAAGGATTGAATTAATACATTCAAAGAGATGCTGGCATGGGAGTTGCTATGGAAGCAAGAAGGAATATTTTTAGATTGTTCTTGCATCACATATTCTCCCACACAGAAACTCCCATTCCCTCAAATTACCTTTAGCAAGAAGTGAAAGATGAGCATCTCTTCACTTCATCATCCATTCTCTCTGTTTCCTGAGCTGGTAGTGAGCCCATGCTGGACTCTCATCGCAGTCTCCTGAGAATTCATGTAATGAAAGGTCATTTGTTTCTTTCTTATGCAAGTTCTGAAAGTGCAATGGAAATAATATTAACTCAGACATACAGACCTCCTGTGCAAGAAAAAAACACACTAGTTAAGTGATATGCATTATGCAGAAGACATAAACACACATATGTTTGTGTATAACTGTATGGTTCTCTAGGGAGTAATTATCATTTTGGCAGAGCAGTTAGCAACTATTTCTGCTTTTCTGCCATACAAATTTGATAAGGAGGGAACTGTTTTGGTTACGAAAAACTAAACTACAGTATAACATTTTAATATAACTACAGGATACATTTTGAGACAGATAAGCTAGCCAACTTTGATATTATCTACCTACCGGTGACCTCCTCCCTCATATTCTCTTGCTGATTTTAATGATAGCTTTGTGACAGAACATGAACTGGAAAGTTAACAGATGCTCCTTCTGAAGCATCACTCCATTCTTGAAAATCCAAGTCTTTAAGAAAATTTGCTATTTTCTCCTCAGTGTTGGTTGAAGGTTAACATTAGGGAAAACACTCTTTCAGGGCCGGATAGTGCCTTACTCAGAGCAAAGGGATCCTGCAGTATCTACAAGGCAGTGGTCTGTGGGGCTTCACAAAGCCCTATAGGCAGTTGCCAGGTTGCAGATAAGGATCACTTTCACACAGCCTCTTCAGCAAGTGGCGGGATGTTGGGGAGAGAGCCCAAGTCTTCCGGTGCACACAAGTTCCTCTTTATAGTCACGCTATGAAACACCACATCCCAGATAAGGCTTCCCACAGCGGTCATTTCTTTCCTGGGCCCAGCTCAGTGCGTTAGAAGGGTGCCACCGATCACCCGCTGCAGATGGGTGCAGGCACACTCAAAGCCTTAATGTTTGTTTTTACAACAGCTTGCTTCAAGTGAAAAGTAGAGTAATGAAGTAAATGTCATACGCCATGAAATGAATGGGAGAACCCACACTTGTTCCTTTCATCCTGCAGCTGTACATCAAAGCCTGCCCTTTCTCCCCATCCTATGGGAGAAACAGAACATGCTTGCAATTTCTGTGTTTGCTAGGAGTTTGGAAAGGCTCCCAACCACCCATCCATATTGACACAAGTGCCACTGCCCACCCCACCAGCAGCAGAGACACCAGTGAAGCAAGCAGGAAACAGAGGACTGTCTCTAGCAGCACACAGCCTGCCCTGGAAGAAATCCCCTGGGAGGAGAAAGGCACCTGGTGGCAGGGAGGGCAAGCAAGGCTCAGGAAGAGAGTCACTGATAGATGTCCAGAGGAACTAGTCTCAGCTATTCATCTTCAGGAGGCTCCATTTTTTACTATGGCCTCATCCTCATCATGTTAGTCAGCATGCTTTATTAAAGGGATTAATTAGCTTACAGCTCTCAATAAATTACTTGCTGACATTATGTTTTGGCTCTTTTTGATTTGATGTAAGGAAGGAGATGCAACAGTAATCTCTGGAAGAAGTGGACACCACCATCCATCACATGAAAAGGTGATTAACAGCATTGCTTTGACCTCTGCCAGTTAGCCCAGCCAGGAAACAGAAAGCAGCATTTCTCTACAGCCTGGGGCACGCCTTCTCCAGAGCTGCCTCCATGATGCAGAAAGAAGGCCTGGAGTTCCCTCTGTCACTGAGTGAAGGGGAAACAAGCGTGCTCTGCTTTCAGATTAAAGATGTGCAGAGGAGCAGAAATCTGCGAAGTTTCCTTGTACCCCTAGTACGAAGGAGAAATGCTTAAGAGGGGTGTTTTGTACCTGGTGCCCCTAATGTGTGATGTGCAAATGACTTTCAGGGTTTAGGGTTACCAACTACCAGCACAATGCAGGCTGCTTAGTGGGGGACAATTTGAGAAGCACATGAGAATCAGAACACAGGAAAAGCTTGGAACACCTCATCCCTGTGGATTACTGAAAACATGTTCCTCTGCTCAAGCCCTCTTCTTCAATGGGCTGTTTTCTTCCTCAGCATCTAATGGTTACACTTTCCCTCACTGAATCATGAACAGTATTTTCTCTTTGATCAAACTTTAGAAAGCAGAGTCAGAGTCCTGAGCCGTGTCTGAAGAAAATATCCAACAGACCACCTCTGTTCATTGCCAAGAGAAAGCACAAAACCCAGACGGACCATATGGATTTATTGCAGCAACTGAAATATCAACGGAGATAGCAATTGCCAGCCCAGAAGCAGGGGAGAATAATGGGCGAGGTAATTCTAGACTAGCTGGTAGAACAGTGGGCAGGAGAACAGAAACAAAAGACAACTAGAGACAGTTCTGAAGCAGGAAAAGCCTATTTTGGATGCTGAGACATGCAGCAATGAGACTGTCCTTGTGAACAAATAGATTAAAATAACTGGCTCACTAGTGTCTGGGATAAGAACAACCAGCAAAAAAGGAATTTCATCAAAACTCTTAAAAAGTTTGCAGCAACAAAGAACATCAGTTACTTCAGCAAGCAACGATGCAGAGACATCCGGGTTGGGCAAGGGCCACTTGAGTAATTAATCAGGTGAGAAACTTAATCTACCCACTTAGGCCATGGACGCTGAGAACACTGTAGTACTGCCAAGGATAGTATTGCTGGGTGAAGTGTTTGTTCAACTCAGAAAAAGGCTGCATTGTTTCAGACATAAAGAGCATGTTGTCTAGCGCTCTGCAGTAGTACTCTACTGTACCTTTCTCACAGCCACATCATGGAAGTTATGTTGGATTTTGGCTGAGAGATACTTTTCCCATAAACAAGCCAGGAAGAAAGGGAAGAGCCCCCTCAGACTTGGGATGGGCAGAGAATAGCTCAGCAGCATCCAGTCCTGAGGATACGTCCTTTCCTCACTGGGAAGATATTTGTGCTACCAAGAGACAAGAAAACATCCACAGAAAAGAAGTAATGCAGTTCTTTCTGCACTTCTCACCTCCTGCATATGAGGCAAAGCCCCAGCAAAACTGTCCTGACTGCAGGAGCACAGTAGGGAGACATAGGCCATCCTCTGCTACCAGTGCCCTCAGGGAAGGCCCTGCAGCAGCTCTGGAAACAGCCCAGAGTGAGCTGATGGGGAGGCACAACCACTGACACGGGGTTACCCACAGACAGCATGTCCTAGGCAGGGATGGCAATAAGAGTAAGGAACAAACCAAGGTCTCATCTTCCTCGTTGTAATGTGCTACAGATTATGATACTTTTGTTATATGTTTTTTAAACAATGTTGTGCTTCAGTGGGCATTTTAGAAATGGCTGAAGAATTCTGGGATAGAAGAAATAGGACTGGGATACACATTGTACAAAGCATTTTAGCAGAGCAGGACAAGCAGTGCCAGTGCAAGCAGAAAAGGAAGAAATAAGATAGCAAGACAAAAGAAATGTGAACTTTCTGGATTAAAATGATGGACATTGTTTTTTTCCTCACTTACAGCTAACTCTCTTCCCAGCTGGCTCTGTGATAACTGCTTTCTTTACTCACCTCATCAGTCACTGTGTAGTAGATATGATATCAAATAAAACCATCCTCAGTGGAAGACTCAAGCTCTTCTGTTTTTATTGTTGTGATGATCTTAGTGTCAGTATGGTTCATTAACCAGTTTATTTGCCTCAGTGATCTTTCTGTGACTGAAGTGAAAACTTTTGTTATAAACTCCCAATCCTTTTCCCTCACCTTAGTATCATGTATTGAAAAGAACTCTGTAGATGTTATAGCCATTCAGAGGTAGATCTCATTAAAGATAGTTAACCATTCTTAAGAATGGGACAGTGATTAAGGGCCTTTGCTTCACTTAACAGGCTTTTAAAAATCTCTTTTCTTCATTAATGATAGAAATGGATTTCTTCACATCATAAATGGTCTTAATATTGGTTTCTTGCCTATTGAACCTATATCCCCATCTAGGCTAAAGCAATCATTTTTTCTTAATGTAACATTGACGAGATAAGTAGGACATTTAGGTCACAATTCAGAATAACCAAGCTACTGCACAGGTAAGGCAAATCCATCCTAAACAGTATATCTGGAAAGCCTTCCCTCTGGTACTAGTTTTACATCAGTCATGTTTTCAATTCATGGGGGAAGGCCAGGCTGAGCCTCAGAGCTCTTGGGACCCTAGGTTTTAGCCATCTGGGTGCAATTGCTCACATGTGATAAGCCTGGCACTTGGTCTGGCATTTAGGCAGAACCTGTAGTCCCTAGAGAGGTACGCTCTGAATGGGCTTAGCTTTGGTGATCATAACACAGAGCACCAGAACTTCAGGTAGTAGGCTTCAGTATCAGATTAAGACTCCTATATGGAGGTGCCTGCATGTGTGCAAGGTGCCTAAACTCCCATTGCATTCAACAGAGTTGGGAGTAATCAATCCAAAATTTGATGCAAAGGGAGGGCAGAACTAATGAGTGTAAAGTCTAGTGCCATTTCATTTGCTGTGGAGCATATTCCTCAGCCTCCAGCTGCCACTCCAGGCAACAAGGATATCCAGTATGTCATAATTCACTTCTACCTGCAGACATTTCAGATGCTTGGAGGGTACTAAATGGCTTTATATGCCTATGTGTGGGCAACTCAATTGCAGGCATAACTGCCAATTAGCTGAATGTCTCCAAACTCCAGTGATACCATACTGATTAGATCTCTGACTGTAATAGGACCATAGACATCGCTACTTTAATCTCCAGCTGGAACCCACTACTTCATTGACAAAAACAACTGCTGATGGCAGTATCTACTTATGCACAATTATTTAGTGGTCTGCACAGTCATTCAGGGAGTTAAGATTCGATTTGGAGCTTTGCCTAAATCTGGGAGTCAGACTCATAGTCTCTGTATCTAAGGAGCACATCTAAGCTACTATGCCATGCACTACTCGTGGGCAGGGATGACATATCCCTTTCTTTAAGTTGAAGAGCCCTGCATAGCTACAAGAGCAAGACCTGAGGAAACAGTAGGAAAGTGTGTAAAAAGCAATCTGTCTGTGAAGTCCAGCAGCTGGGGCCTACATCTGGGTAGGATGTGTCTCCCAGCTCTCTGTTACCAGAACTTTCTAATGTAAAAGACACATATAAGAACAGGAACAGGCCTGACTCCCAAAGCTAGCTAGAGGTCCCAACCAACAGGTTACACAGCCAAATTCCTATCTAAATTAATCACTCATTGGTGGTACAAATCTTTCACATAATCATAGACTCATACAATGTCTTTACTCATGTATTTTACTGCTAGGAAGAAACTCAGGGTCATACAGTTGAACTCTGAATATAACAACAGCCACTATATTTCACCTCTCCCAAGGCCAATAACTTGGGCTTGATTAAAACTTAATCTTCCAGAAAGACATCTAAGGTTGATAACTTATTCCTTCTCCTGGAGGCTTCTTTACAAATTTAACATTTCACTCATTGTTAAGGAATATGTGCTCTCTTTTTTTTTTTTTTTTTTTTTTTTAATTTGAATTCATGCAGTTTGAGCTTCAAAACTTCAGTTCTTATTATGTCTTTCTCTAGTAGATTCAATAATCTTTTAGAAACAAATATTGCTATACTGGTTCTAATTGCCAGAAGCTGAGACATCTCTTAATGTACTTTTTGATAAACTAATTTTTCCTTTTTCAATACTCTTTCCAAGCCAGCCTTCTTGCCTCTGAGTGGTTTCTGCTCATTCTTACAGTGTTATTATATGTTTTTTTAAACTGTCCTCATCAGACCTGCATCTGGTCTCACTGAGGGTGTATGAAAAGGTTAAATCATGGCACCACATCCATATATCAGATGTTAGCTCCTTTGGCCAGAGCATTACAGAAGCAGCTCATCTGCAGTAGCTCTTTTTGCCTCTCCAGTGCCCATTCTAGTGGAATTTTCTGAGTCAGATGAGAGGAAAGATGAGAGAGAGTAGAGAAAGGAAGGAGAAGCCTTCTGCTACATGAGGCTGGCATACATGGCTCTTAGGAGTATCAGCAAGCATCATCAGTGGTGGACACTGAGGGGCTGAGGTCCAGAATAGCATGCAGCAAAGACTAGCAAATAGTCTAGATGGGCCATCCAGGAGCTGTCTGTAATTTCAACTGTTGCTTGAACTGAGTGGTTTCAGGTACAGCTCTGCATCCTTGT
Source organism: Gallus gallus (assembly GCF_016699485.2). NCBI lineage: Eukaryota > Metazoa > Chordata > Aves > Galliformes > Phasianidae > Gallus > Gallus gallus. Next base: position 43,248,415 of record NC_052532.1, read on the forward strand.
TCCTCTGATTTTAAAATAAAGAGCAAGGAGGGTTACAGACTGAAATTGCCATTATCAGTCCCCATGCTAGGGCTGCTAACAGGGATTTAGCTGATGAAGTGTACTTGATAGACTCAAGGAAGTGGTAGCACATGCTAATAAAATTGTTGTTCATTCAGACACATGAAGATTTTGCCTACAGTCCCAGCTCTTCCATTTCTGTTGCTTCTAAAAGTAACTTAATCTTAGCATACTTCAGTTTCTCCAATATCCCTTTCCTCTCTCTTTTATCCAACTCTGTAAAGCCAAGACTTAGAGTTATCACAAAGTCTTCAAACAGAGAACTATGGACTCACTTGTTATCTCTATGCATTGTTTTCATCTCGTTCTTATTCTCTCAGCTCAGCAGTGACAATGGAACTAGGCGCAAAGTTTCTGCTTAATTCCTGTGGGTATATGTACATCCAATATCCAGACTTCCTCATGATCTCCCATCCAAGTATAGGATGAATCCATAATTGCCCACCCTCTAGCTACATGTCTCTAGAAATAGATCTAGTTAGTAAATATTGTATTCATCCTGACTTCAAAAATGCCACAAGCTTCTTTGATGTGCTACTGTAGGGACAAAAATGGCAGGAATGCAGGAATCATTAGAATGCAAGTTAAATGCCATACTTTCTAGAACAGGCACTTCACGCAGCTGCCAAAATAGCTCTGCTGAAAAGCAGAATAGCATATCAATTTCCAGATTTTCAGATCTTACACTGCGCATGTCATTGGATTTGTAAATTCCTCATCACTTATGCAGGCATATTCTTACACATGCAAAATTTGATTTTATTCCAAAAATAAAAATAAAAATAAATCAGTTAAAACTACTTTTTAAATAAGCCAACTGTGTAACCCTACTGAAAGGTCATAAATGCTACTGTTTTTTAACTTTTCCTTGTGAGAGACAGAATATGAGTTTGCTAATTTTGCTGTGAACAAAAAAATTTCCTCAGGGTTTTGTAGTTTACCAGACTTAAGTTTCATGTCTGAATATGTAATTGAGCTCCCAGAACAGAATTATTTTTTTTAATTTATGGCAGTGCATTAATTATTCTATTGATTACACTTATGGGAGGGAGAAGAGGAAGAGAACGGGGTTAATTTTACTAGACTCAGTTCACTCATTTGGTCTCATGCCAACACTTACAATAGCACTTTGGGTAGGAATGGACCTGAAAGTATTGCACTTGCCAAATTTTCATCATAAAAATAAAGCCAGTATTAATAGCTACGAGCATTTCCGGCATCACTCTTGACTTCTGGAAGGGGATCCCCTGCCACATTCCAGACTGATGTCTGCTAGGGACAGCCGCCTTTGCAAGTGCCAGCTGAGTTCCTGCAGGGAAGGGCCCACATCCAACATCCCATCTATCACCCAGAAGGCAGACAGAATTAGCAGTAGGGTAGAGATGCTGGAAAATTTGAAATCAGCACAGCAGAAAGAAAGAAAAAAAGAAACCGAAAGAGAAGGAAGATATGAAAGATATGAAAAGAAGAAACAGAAAGCAATAAAATCTTGGTTGGTAACACTTTTTTACTCCCCATCCATGTGAACAATAATCTTGTAATTCTGTAGTTATATTAAATTTCTAAACGAAGAGCCTAAGGTTTGAAATTGAAGGGGGAAAAAAAAAGAAAATATATATGTAAGTATGTATTTGTATGCATTTAAAATGGTCTCTGCCTCTGAAGTAATGCTCCTTTTTTCTTCTCAAGTCTTACGTGTTTGTATTTTTACACATCTATTTATGGTTACAGCAGTCTAACATAACATTAAAAGAATTAATCTTATCACCACTGAGGAAACCCTGGAAGATAAAATCAGGATTGCTCTTTGATCGTTAAATGGCTTTAGAATTCAGCACACAAACAGATCTCTTTCTTATCAAATGTCAGAGACACAGCTATGTCTGCTTGTGAAAGGCATCGTTTTTCCTGCTGTAGCATACATACACGGATCTTCACAGGGGACACATATAACTTTATTTTAAAGTATTTTTTCTCATCTAGATAAATCAGTTGTACTTGTGGGAGGGATTTTTTCTTCTTTTTTTTCTTTTTTTCTTTTTTTTTTTTTTCTGTCAGGAAGGGGAGATAGAAGAGTTGTATGGGCAAACAGGCAGCACTGGGGGCTGTGGAGGATGGAAAAGTGGGTGGAAGTCAGAAACCAAGGATGAAAGTCTCAAAGTAGGTGGTAAAATGCCCAATACAGGCAATGCTTTATTTTTCCTTATTCAATTATCAGCAGCAATTATGAACTGACATTAATAACAATAGTAAAATCTGGAAGATTGACTTGCACTGACTGGTGGAAGATAGAAAAGGAGCAGATGACTAGCAGCTCATTTATTCCTCATCAGCCCCTGCTGATGATTCAGGCTTGCTGCTCACCACAGCTCACTTCCAGGTATGGCAAATCAGAGAACAGTCTTGTTCTGTGAATGAGAAAAATGTTTGGGTCAAAATGTAAAGATAGTCATAAATAATAATAAAAAAGATGATTTACTACTTTTCTATCACGCTGTGCTTTTCCTACAGTCCAGTGACTCCCTTACCTTCTCCCAGGCTCTCAATCATATTTCCCATGTCTGTTTTGCAATGGGGTATTTCAGAAGTTGATCACAAATTCCATAGTGTACTGTGCAATACCCGGTTCTAATACATTCTAAAAGAATGACTCAAAGTAAATTGTTAGTTTTTCCTCAAGACAGACTAAACAAATTATGAATGTTAAACCTTAGATATTTGTTTTAAGTTCAATTTTTTTCTAATTTTTGTCAAGAATGATTTTTTATTTTCATTTAAAATACTCACATTTGTATATAGTTGAGTAGGCCACTACCAGTAAGCTAACGAATGGAAGGAAGTACTGTGGTGTCTACATATGCCTTCATGTGCACACACACAAGCTCTTCAGTTGTTTATTTTTTGCCAGGGAAGGCTTACAAGTCTCTAACACAGCTGATCTTAATAAACTGGCAGATAACAGCAGGATCAACCCCAGGAATGGGGCATGGCATAGCAGGTCAGCTTAGAAGTGACACTTCCCAGCAGTCACACAGTGCACTGAGGTGCTTATTCCAAACCTTCACTCAGAATGAAGTCAAAGGAATTACACTAGGGATGAATTTAGCCTCACAACTTTACCGATCTATTTCCTACAATTCTCTTAAGTATTCAGTTGCTTCCTGCTAATTATTTTTGTATTATTTTACAGAAGGATAGTGTGTGCCACATGGGGCTTTTATAAAATGTTCTTTAATCATTGTCACTCAAAGTAATTTAAGTTTCTGAATGAGTTTATACAGCAGTAAAGAAGTTGTTAGTGAAAAGGCTATGGCCCTTGTCTTACGAGTTATTAAAGTGCAGCTAATACTTTCCCAGTAAATCTCCTTAGCAATATTTTGCAAAATTTCATGCCAAGCCAAATCTATGCTTTGGTAAAGACGATGAAGCTCCCCAGGCATGCACGAGATGGGTCCAAGTACATGTATGAGCAGAATAAAAATGTTCACGTTACAGACTAAGCTTACAAAAGACAGCTTTCATTTTAAAGTGTGACCTCCTGAAATCTGTTTTCATATTTCGTATCATAGGATTTCCTGCTGGTAGGCAGAATTAACCATGCATCTTGTCACAGGACCCTTCTATTTTTTTAATTACTTTCATAATGATGAGGGATAGGAGTGGAGCACTGCAAAAACATGCAGAAGCATAAAGATCACTGAAAAACTCAGAAAGTTCATCTTCCACTGGGACAAAACAGTTTGCTGCAGGCTGCACGTAGTACATGGACCTGTTTCTGTAATGTTAATATTATGTAGGATATGAAAACAGTGACTCAGACTCCAAGTGCAAGATTCATTTACTTTAAATATCCTGTACTTGGTATAACAAGGTTCAGCAAACGCCTGAAAAAATATGAACAATCACAAGTTCTCTACTTTCAGTTGCACACAGCCTGTCTCAGACTAACTTGCTCTTTTCTCAGAGTCATCTCCTGTATGGTTTAATACCGCAGTTTTCCAGTATTCCTTGCAAACTACCCCAAATACTGCATTTACTTAAACAAGCAAACACATGAAGAAACAGATAAAGAGCAGCTTCAGAGTAGTTTCCAAGCATGGTCAGATCAAGACCGGCATCCCATGAAAACAGTCTCCTCTGATTCCTTTTACAGCATTATTTACTTTCTAAAAAATATTAATTGTCCTTCAGTCACTCCACAGTGTTGCAGAGCTGATTTTGCCAGTAGATTCAACCAAGCTGTCAACAACTAGCTCTGAAACAAACTAAATGAGAGTGGGAAAAACAGGTTGTCTATATCTTGCTAGTGCTTCCCTCATACATTAACCAAAAAATACTTCCGTTCTATCTGGCTATTTCTCTGCTTAAATCTGAGGATATGTGTATGTAAAATCTGTATTTTATTGGAAGTCTGCTAAGTTTCCATGGTCTGGAAAACTGCACCTTCTCATTACAATTAAGGGTTGTTTTTTACCATCTGTTACAGTAAAGGTCTCACAGTCACAATAACTACTGCAACTGCACAGGACATTTTAGTAGCTGAGGTGTATTCTGAATAGAGGCAAGCTGATATCCTAGCTTGTTCTGCAAAGGCTGCATTGCTCGTGTTCAAAGTCAAACAGCCTCTCTCCACGGGTTATCTGGCGTCAATTTATAATTCTCTCCAACAGACGCTGGCCTCTTGTGTATTATTTCCCAATCAGATAATTATTTCATTCAGCTCCTTGAAAATATTCTCTGCTGTTTTGAAATAGGAGAGGCCAGGGTGCCTAGCACATAGTCTTTAAGTTCTGTTCATGCAGCTGAGAGAAATGACTCATGCTGCCAATGTGGATTTACTCATTAGGTCTGTTGTGCTAGTAGATGCTCTGGGAAAGCTGATGGTGACCAAATATTCCCTTTTTATCAGTGTAGCTATTTCTCACTCATCGTGATATGGAGCAGCTCTGGTTGTCACTGGTATGCACCACAGTCTTATATCAGATCTGCCTTCTCTTTCTTTTCTCCTTTGCTTCTAAAAAGTTATTCTCCTGATTTTCTCAAAGTACACTATCAGTGCTGTTTCACAACCCCATCACTTTCATTGCCAAATACATAAAAAAACATTTTGGTCTGTAAGGAGATAAAAAACATTCAGAGGTGAAATAAATAACACCCACATGTTTTCAAAGAGCTTCCTGTACAGAAAGTCTTCATTTTGTCCTTTGATTTGGCTTTTAAAATTAGTTCTAGTTTTGATTTCTCAATTTATTTTCTGATTAAGATCCACAAAACCTGAGGATTGGTGAACTTAACAACTTTTAAAATTGTGCCTTTATGCATATGTAGATGAAAAAAAATTACTACATCTTTTACCTCTTTTTGTCTTCATCTCATGGCAATAATGAAGAAAACTTCCTTGAGAGGAAGTGAAGGACTGCTTTTGTGATAGGCTCCATATTCACCAGAACACTCTGCTGTCACTGGAGACATAAAGCAAATATGGTCTGGGACAGGGGTTGTGACTTGGTGCTCCACATAGAGCATTTGTAGGGTCTCAGGCACCACAGTGCAAATGTCAAGCTGCTCTTGTGCTGTCTCTCAGAAGCTCCGTGTGTGTGTATTTACTTAATCAAGCTAAAGGACATGATTAGGTCAAAGGAATTTTCCCATGAATTAATAGTCAATGAGTAATAGCTGATCATCAATGCAGTGTTTTTTTGTTTTTGTTTTTGTTTTTTCCTAGGAAAGGCAAGTGGGAAACTATCCTGAATAGCAAACTAGAACTATTCTAGAAGTAAGGGTACAAAGATCTCAGTAGAAGCATGCCCCTTTAGATAGTGAGTTTAAAAAGCTAGGCTGCCTGTGAGTATGGAGAGAATTGACAGCAACAATGTACTATTCAGTTCTCTCAGACAGCTGCCTTTCTCAAGGTGCTAAGGCACTAAGATTTCATACATCATATATGCAAACAATTCAGTTGCATGAAAGAGTTAAGCATGAGGAAGGATTGAATGTACAATTTCATAAAATCTATGCTTTTGCACAGAAATCGAAGTATTAAGTCTTACAGTAGAAAATATGTCTCAACATAATACTTCTAAAAGACAAATCTGGTTGTTTTCTTTTTCCACTAGAGTAGGAGAAAAGTGCTACAGAAAAGAACTTACATTCCTTGAGTAGTCTTTAATTTTCTTTCTACATTTTTGCCTGGACTATCTGGTGTAAGTGTAGAGGAGGTCCTCAAAAAGCTATTTCATATTCTTCTTTATTTATTTTAAAAGATCCCAATGTTCCACAGTGTTTAATTAGAGAAGCCTCCAGCATTTATACAATTAAACTCTGCTTCCCCCATCCATGGCTTAATCATTACAACTTGCAAGTAATTCATTGAAAGTCTGTCTGCATGAGGGGAAGGTACACAGTATTTATATGTGCATTTCTTTTCCACTATGCCTCTATGCCAGTGTTATGAAGAACATGAGTAATGATGTTTAATTTAGCTATCTGGCTTCACACTTATTGTCAGTTATGGAACATAGCTCTTGTGATATACTGCAGGGAGATATGTAAGCATCAGTATAGCAAGGTGCCCCATTATTGTTGATTGATAAACCTTTTAGAGCCTTTCGGCTATTAACCTCCTTTGGACTCCTTCACACGTGAGCAAAACAATCGTTATGATTTTCTGTGATTTTCCTTCTGGACTCTCTGGAAGAGTCTAGCCTGTTATAAAACACAAAGCACTGGATTGCCTTAAACCTTTCATTCTTTGCTGCCCCTGCCTTGAACTGACACAGCAGAATAGACATATTGGAAAATCGTAAAATTTTGTCAATCAAAAGTTTAGCATTATTTTTGTCTTGGCCTGTGGTGGAGCCTCATTAACGAAATTCTTCGTCCCTTCCTCCTTACCATATATTTGCTGAAAGAGATTTACCCTCACAAGCTTGTTTTGTTACTTTTAGTAACTCAGTACAGTGAATAATCACTTTCATAGGATCATGGAAAAGAGGCCTCCAATAGACTTCGAAGGATGCCTTTAGTGTTAAGAAACAGAGAGCTGAGGAACAGGCTTGAACACTGAAGCCCTGATTGTCCACACTGTTTTATTGTCCACTCACTGCAGCTAGTTTTCTTCAAGACAAATCTGCTATAGAAGGGGCAGGACATGAGCCAGTCCATGTGACTTAGTCTCTGAGCCAGGAATCAACCCTGGGGCTAATTACTCATAGCCTGAAAGGCTATAGAGCCATCTCTTCTTCTCAAAATAGAAAAAAATCATCAACCAATAATTTGTTCTTTTTCAACATGAACCAAATTCAACAAATAATCTTTGTAGGTTGAACACACTAGGGTTGTGCTCTACCCAAAAACTTCTATTTCTGACGTTTGCTCTGTTCCCAGTTACAAGTCACTAGTGAATACACTAGTGTTAGCTGGTATACAGATTTTATCAGCTGAGAATAGCAGATGCACCTTCTGAAGCCTCAGGAGAGAAAACCAGTGGTCCCTTATCAAATCAAAATAGCTGTAATTGTTAGGAGCCAATTATACCAGTTCCATGTATAGAGAGGAACTCACCTATGTCCACTGGAACAATTAGGAAAATCATTCAATAAAGTCACCTCACAATTCCTCCTGAGATTTGCTCCAGGTAAGCACCCTGGGAATGAAGGAGATAATCCCTTCCAGGAGGCCCTGCAACGTTTGTGGTGGAACAAGACACCCATGAAGTACAGAAGGATGAACCTGTTTTATATGATGCTGTGTACCATCTGAATTGCAAGGCATCAGTGACACTAATTTTGCAGCTAGACCACAGTACAACTGAACATCCACAGTCAAGTTATATGAAATAAAATGAGGGCAGAACTTGGCCTTGTAATTCTATCCCCTAAGCTGAAGGAGAAGCTCCAATTACGACCAGTACTATTAATATTGCTATCCTCCTTCAAGGTATCCAGCCACTAAGGGGCAAAGCAATTACAATTCACTGCTAAGGTGATTCAAATGCCTTCAAATAGCAACTTGCAAAAGCAAATACATTTTGAATTCCGTGATGGGATTTTTTTGACTTTTGCTACTTCTTGATTACTACACAAGCTGAGGAAATTCTTTAAAAGTCCAAAACCTGATAATCACAGGTTTTATTTTCCTGAAAGTAATGGGAAATTTTACAGTACTTTGTGGATTCTTGGTCTGGTTTACAAAAGTGTTAAGTTATCATAGCTCCTGTTCTAGTCAGTGTAAGCTGTTGCTGCTCAGCATATGTTGAAAGTAGGTCTTCACTCAAATTTATGCCATATGAGGCTTCTGAAAACTTGGGCAACCATTTTTTTATAAAGAAAATAACATAAGAAAATTTGTATGTGGATTTTTTATTTCGGAAGTGCTGGTTCTGCTTTTCTATTTAATTTAATTTAATTTTTCTAATGCATAAATGGATAAAACCAGATGATAAAGCACAGGGAACAGGGTAACTTTTGAACTATGATAAATGGGACACAGAAAAATGAGGGAAAGTTTCACATTTGCCCTCAAAGCAAACAGAAGTTCACAGAGCAATCAAGATGTCCATGCAGGAATCATAACTACAAAGCCAGCGTCAAGCCCCTGCTTCTTCCCAGGCCTGTGAGAAGATTGGAGGAAGAGAAATGCTGTCAGGTTAAAAGCCAAGAGCGGAGGAAACTTAGTTCCTTGTTTCCATCACTCTCATAGAATCAGTTCCCAGACTACAGAGAATGTGATTGTTTTCACCAGGTTGATAGTCTGAGCAGCAAAACACACTTCACTACCCTTGTCTTCTCTCCGTAAGCCATGAGATAGTGTTCAGCTACTTCCTCCTCCTCCTCTATATTTATCCACAGAAGTCTCGCGGATGTCCCAGGATGCTTCTCAGCCACTTGTGCAATGCTCAAAGCCCCTGTTGTTACAAAAGAGCCTCTTTCAGTTCCTCTCAGCAGGCGGCTGGGCCGTGGGTCTTCAAATCAAAAACAGACTCCTCTTGGGTTCCTCTTAGTATTTTAATGTGCCTTTTTCCCTAGAGATGCCTCCCCTCCCCACATTCAAATTTCCTTTCCTCTTTTGCCAATGTTAATGTTATGCATTAGATATTTGGCAAAGCTGTGGTGACATCTATTTCCTCCTGCCTAACTTCAACCTGCCTCCTGTTCCTGAATGAAAGCAGACTTCAGAGCACCCCTCCCATGTGGCCGATCTCTCTGTAGCACACCTGCTGCCACCTCATCGCGAACACTGGGTGAAAATGTTCAGAGACATTTCAGAGAAAATATCTCTGACAATGCCAGTGTGTAAATTAAAGTACCAATAATAGACTACCAGAGAAAGCACAGAAGTGTGACACTACTAAGGGGTCTCCTAAGCAGCCTTTTCCTGCTCATAAGAAAGCAGAACAGTATCTGCAATGCAAGTTCACAGAAATGGGGCTGTGGGAGATCATATATTTCTGATTTGCAAACTATTCATTAGACTATTCTGACAATTTAATTCTTTTCTTTTTTTCTTTTTGTCTTTTTACTCTGGCAGAGCATGGACAATGTGACTTCCTAGTCATCTTCTTCCAGTCTCCCATCTCTAATAAGGGGCGAGCATCATTTACAAAGCACTTTGTTTAAGAATTTTCTCCCCTTTTCTTGCTCCAGCAGTGAGTGGCTGAAGGAAAAAAGAGTAGGAGTAGTTGGAGGCAGTCAGGCTCAGACAAGAGCCTGAGGAAACAGTGGCAGCTACTGCATCACATCTCACCGTGATGTCATTGCCAGTCTGACAAATATGACACCTCCACCACGTTTACTTTAACTAAGGATATGTCAGGAACATTACAGATAGCTGCCGAAAATACTTTCTCAATACCTAAATTTCAAGATTTCTTACCCATAGCACATTGTTTTTTCTCTCTCCCTGCCTTCATCAGCTTACAGAAAAACAACATACAATACCTGGTTTTGGTAGACTCTGAAAATGTGTTTGCATCTTTCCTGTGGCTATTATGGCGCTTTGCTTTGAAAATGTGACCTGACACTGTTTGCTTTAGAAGAGGTTCCCAGGCATATAAGAGGAAGAGAGCAGGCCCCATTTTCCAGCTGGGGAATTAAGATGTGAGATAATTGACTTAGCCAATGAGGAGCTGAAGCCCTACTGTATTTTCCTTAAGTAGTGAAATGAGCACAGTGGTTTCATTATGGTTGCATGGATGGGATACATTGGTTTGGCATGTGCACTGTGCACTTTACTGAGGATGTAGAAAGCATGAAGGTGCCTTGGGGGATCTATCACCAAAACCATAGTTCTGGAGCTTAACACCACAGCAGTCCAATTTCCCAAAAATTACAGGGCCCCAGTGAGGGCACACATCCACGCATGGTGCTGGAGCAGGGCCCGGGGGACAGCTCAGCCACAGCTCAACGGGAAACCAGAGGCAGCAGCTAATGAGTCTGCAGCAAGGCACAGAGATGTGGGAAGTGATCTGTTGCAGCTGCAAACTGGAAACAGGAAAGAAACAGTGTAAAGGCTAGCTTTTCAGAGAAGTGTTTTAAGGTGGAATTTTTTGAGAGGAGGAAATTCAGTTTGATTTCCAACTTCTTATGTACCTAGGAGCAGATGAGCAGCACAGCTGGCTAGAAGGCTTTTCTCAATGTTTATAATGTAATAAAGATTCATTGGGTGTGTTTGATCTTTCCTGTTAGTGTCTTGGTGTTTGTATTGGAGATATCTAAATCTTGCAAGTCTGGAGCCAAATATTATCAGTATGAAATCTTTGTCTCGGTGCTACATCCTCCCTTGGAATATCATTCACATGTAGTTGTTCTGTTGCCAAATTTTTGAAAACTCTAAGTAACATCCCTTCCACTGACTCTCAGCTAAATCAAGTAACTGAATGCTTGCAGTGTTTCTTAGATTCACGTTCTAAACTGCCGTACAATGATAGTGGCTGCATTTACTTCAATTTTCTCGCTTCCCCTAACTCTCCCATATGGGGCCAAACTTCCCCTCCTTTTCTGGTGTCTTCCTTTCCACTTCAGGGTGAATAACAGCTCACATCTCACCAAAACACAAATACATCTGTTTTAATCATTACACCTTCTTCCCAAGACTCAATGTCCCAAAGTTCACATGCTGTACATAGGGATGGTAAGGTGGAATCAGCTATTGACTTTGGCTAGTCAAGGATCTAGCCTGCTTATTCCAGTTGGAGGGATAAAGATTCATTATGCATGAGGTGATAGAAAAAAAAAAAAATCTCATTAAAAAAAGTCTAAAATTGAAGAACTTCAATGGTACAGGAGGTGAAAGCATGTGGAGACTAAATGAAAGGCCACTGCAGTAAATGAGGATATTTCCACTGACCAAAAAGCACCTGATTGAGCTTTAAAAGGATAGACTCATTTTTTAGATAAGAAAAGCCAAGGCCTGATTAATAAGACTAGAAATCTAGAAAATCTTCAGAGCTAGAAGAGAAAGTAAGCAGTCTGTTTTCTTTTCCTGGTATGGAAGTGACAGTACAGCAGAGCAGGGTTATTTCAAGAGACAGGCTCACCAGTGACAAGTACCATTTATTCAGGTGGCTGATCTTGTGTGATCACTGCATTAAAACTGAGTCTGAAATATTAGGACTGCCAGTGAACCGTTCTAAGAGAGGTCCATTTCTAAGACCTATTCATAAGGCACTGTCAGTGGTAGAGATCTCTCTAAAATGTTTCTACTATGGACTTGCAAACCAGTGTGTGAATTATGCTGTTGACAAAGGCAAAACAAAACAAAACAAAACACAGAAATTTGTCTAATATCGGTTCCAGAGAAAGGAAAATACATTTTTAGAAACATCTTCATTTATAAGGTGAAGTTTTGGATTAAGCATGTTGAGACACAGACTGAATATACTAGGATTATAAATGCCTCCACTCTTTGAGTTGCTAAAGATCCAAACTTTACAAATGCAGAACACATCACTGAGATTAGGGCTATGAGCACTCATTTTTGGAGCAAAGATATCACGTAGAACAGCTAGGATATGATGAGGTGATTAGATGTCCCTGTTCATTGCAGGAGTGTTGGTCTAGATGACCTTTAAAGGCCCTTCCAACTCAAAAAATTCTATGATTCTACAATATTTCAATAATACTTTGCAGTGACATAAATGATTATAAGAGGACTAACGGCCAACATGGCTGAGGTAAATCAAGCCTGAGCAAATATATGAGAAAGCCACCTGTGTAGAAAATTCATTCTTGGTGAGCTGGATGTATTATCATCCAAGCTCTAACCTTCATAGATACGAGTATATAGAACGCAGACTACAGATACAACAAATTTTAATGGTATCTATGGCTCTTTCTAGATATTTTAAAAACATCATGATAGATTCAACTTCAAACATGTTAGACGCAAAATCTTTTAAAATTCTGTTTGATCCAGCTATATCTATAGTCTGCTACAGAATTAGCCTGACAACCTTTATGCTTCAAAAACGTAACTATTTTACGAGGAGCGAGGGCTAAGTTTGCTCACATCTAGAAGATAAATATGCAGAGGAAGTCACTGATGATATCACCTCACTTATCACTAGTCATTCCTTCAATGACCTTTAGGGTTTTTTCCTGTTTACCCGTCATTCACAAGCACTCCCTGTCTGACTGCAGTCCCAGGGGGGTTCACTGCATGTCTCAGATGGACACATTCTGCTCTGCAGATTGTCTGTCTGCAGAGCACATCAAGTGTTATTCACTGGGTACTATTAGTGGTAAGAAACATGTCATTTAGGCTATACAGTTTTGTTTGTACTATCTGGTCTGGCAACTGCAATCTTGAAGCAATTAATTGTGAAGATGCTTCCCAGATGATGTTTCAGATGAATGAGTATTCATGGTAACTACCATAAGTCTTTCATGATTTTATGTTTTCCATGAATATGTTGTAGTCATCCAAACAATAAGTTTAATAAACAGAACAAACTTAATCTGCAGATTCCTAGAAACAAATTCAGGTCAGGAGATCCCTGAGTTCTAAGCTCTTTTCCATATGCTGATGGGGATTTCAGCATTTTCAAGCCATGAAACATGCATTCCTTTCTTTTCTGTCCCCAGTAGAAAAAGATGATTAAAACTATTGTTTGTTTTCATGCACTCACGATTGGAGAGGAAGTTTGTGAACAAAGGACTGTAGGACAGGAGGTCTTGAGTTTAAAAGCCAGCTCTATTAACTACACTTTTTGTGACTGTAGGTCAGTTATGCATAGAGACTCAGTTTCCTTGTTCAATGTAGTGTGTGTGTGTTTGCTTCAAGCAAATAAGGGGCAAAACAAATTATCTGATAAAACTGGCCTTTGGTAGTGGACTATCTGCAATCTGTTTGCAGTTTACTCACATTATTAACCACATGCCTTGCTTTTTCTTTGGATTTGTTTTTCATTTTTTTTCAGTAAATGTGGAATGAGCACAACACAGCCCTTAGAACACTTTGTGGTCAAAGGTGTTGTATAACCACGAGTTATTTATTATGAAATGAATGCACTCTTGTTCAACTGAACTCCAGCATGAATATCATATGACAGGACTGAGAGGAAGCTTGTTTATTCTATGAACCAAAGTAGTATTTGTCTTAATAAAATAATAACATCGTTCATTTATCTTTAGAGAACTGATCTATCTCTTGGTTAAGCTTTAGGGCCAGATTTTTCAACCCTGATTCACCTTGCCAAGTATTTATCCATGTGAACAGTCATACATAAAGTTCAGATCACACTGTGTGTGAAAGAAAAGATGGAACAGCTTATAGCTTAGCCTCTATTCAAGACAGCCTAGATGCTAGCAATGATGTTGAATGAGAATATAACTGAAATAATCTAGACAGTAATGCTCTCATGCTGGAAATAATGTAACATTAGGCAAAAGAAAAAAATGATTAGGTCTGATTAAACTAAGATATGAGAAAGAATAAAGACAACAGGGGTTCTTCCTGTTGAAAATAAAATGTTCCAAGGTGACCCTAGCAGAATTCTACATTGCAGCAGCTTGAAGAAAAGAATGAGTAAGTTATTAAAATAATTTTCTGAATATTTAGAAAATTAGAACCAATAAATAGAATAACATTGGACTGTGTCTGCAGTGAGACTGAGCTACAACACCTTCTTTGTTAAAGCATCATTTCTCTGTGGGATAAGAACAGATCAGGCAGAAGCATGGTAACTTGTCTTATTTCTCACTAAGTCATGGCATACATTTCACAAAGATGTATATAGTACATTCAGAATGGATGTTTCCACCTTTGTCTGAGTGGCCACGTCCTGATTGGTGCTCATGAGATAGTTAGACCAGCTACAGCCTAGCTCATGTGGCAAATCCACACTGGGTCTAGACCTGAGGGGTTTCTTCCACACATAACCTTCAAACAAAATCATCACTATGAGCAATGTTTGCTACTCAGTTTTCAGTAATAACCACAGCTGCCAGGTGCTTCTTCTCTCAAAACATCAAATTCAAATGAGATATCAAAGAAACTTATTAAATAGAATGCAAAGAAATCAGAAAGAAAACTTGCACGTTCTTAAGGAGGGTCGTGTTTATTTTTGTATTTTAAAGCCCAGTATATGAAAGTCTCAGCTACTTCTGCCTCCTACGCCCACACGTAACCCATAACTTTGGTTTCATGCTATGAAAACACCACTACGATAGCCTGCAGGCCAGTCTCCACCTTGATTTAAAGCCTTTGAACTGAAAGAGCCTCCAAACAAAGCACTTATTTTGTGTTCCAATTCTTTTTCTCTGAAGTTACTTTACCATTATTTGCCCCCACAGGGGCTCCACCAGAGCAGCCCTATATATATATATTTTTTTTTAATTACAGGTGTAGATATAATTTCTCTATCCCCCTATTTTGGCATGGAGTACTTACCAAACTACAAAAGCAACAAGCATTGCATCTGAAGGATTTATAACGGTCTTGTGAGCTATCTTTGAGAAACAGCTGCATGCTCCTCTACCCCTTGTATGAAGCACTTAGCCTGAAGAGGCAAGGTGCTCTTACAGTTCCTATTGCTCATCAGGTCAAGCCATGGCTTATGATTTTGGTTCCAGAGTTCCTTCAGTTCCGTATGCTTTGGCCAACAGGTGACTTCTGCATTGTAAGCCCACCTGGAAAGTTATGGCCATGCAGTGATGCAGTCATGGCTGGGGCTATAACTCTATGTCTGAATGCTGTTAGCAAGCTTTTCTTCCTTCACTGCTGCATTTTTAATGCTTGAGCAAATGAAGTTTATTTGAATTGTTTCAACCATTTAAAATATTTATGCTGCTACGGAAGTCTTCAGGTCATAAAGAAATTGCTACTAATAGAAGCAATGTATTGCCAGAGTCAGTGTTTATGAGTCTTAACTTTTTCCTGCTACATGACTCATCCTACTCAGTTACATAGAAGTGAGTATTTTTAAAAAGGACCAGCTTCCTCTCAAAGGGTGTTTTGCTTAGGTACAGTCACAGAAAAGCAGATCCAAGAAATTGAATTGAGGGAACGAAACAAAAAGGAAAATACAAAACCTGAATGCTGTATTATTTTTAGGCATTCGCTTGCACTACATGATCTGTCAGAGAAACCAGAGGAAAATCAGCAAATTGAAAAATGTACACTCAGACTACATTCATCATCTGACCTGGAAACTTGGTTTCTGAAATAGCCAAGGCCTGAAACATCTCCACACTTATAACCAGGAGCAACAGCTCTTCAGCTGCCTTTCCTCCTGCTGCACTGGTTTGGAGAGCGAGGGGTCTGCCTGCTGGGGCAGGGCTGTATGTCCCTGTGCTCCCCAAGCTTGTGGATAGGCTCAGGCCTAAAGACCAGGCCTAGAAGGCACACATAAACCTGGAGGTATGCAGATTTGTATCTCACACTTTGGTCCAGGGAAATAGAGGTGTGTGACTGCAGATTTAGATTTGAATAACACACCAGGTTCCATCACTGTAACAAATCTTTCTGATGCATTTCAGAGTGCTTAAGTTGGGTTAACCACCACAGCTCTCTCCCTCCAGCCCCCCAGCTCAGCATGGGGCAGAACACTGTCGCACTACAGCAGGCAGCACAGTGCCAAGCAAACAGGAGGAGGACATGCATCTTGCCATCAGAGGGGACATGGTTCAGCAGAGCCCTAAAAGCTGTGTGTGAGCAGAAGGAGCTTGTGTGCAGGGAAGGCTGGGCAGTGAAGCACTGCAACTTGCAAAGGAGTCAGGGGAGCAAGAGCTGCTGACACTCAGGAGTTGTCCCAACAAGGAGGTTTCACAAGTGCAGTCAACCATCAAGTCATGGCTGTGCAAGGAGGAGTGGTTTGTGCACTGGAGTTCTACTTTGCAAGATGAAAGCATCTACACTACATGCTGCCACTACTTTTCGTCCTTGCATTTCCACAGAGCATTGATGGTAGTTCTGTGTTCACAAGCCAGAGAGTATTCTGAAACCCTGTGCAGGTCTCCAGCTTCATGCCTAGTGGAAAGCATGGCCAGCTGTAGCATGCGAGTTGCAACAGCGTGAAATTCCTGCATCAGGAGCTAGAAGAAAAGGGGAGAACAGCCAGCAGCAATGGGCATCTCTGCACTTTCTTTGCATTGAACAGTTGAATTGTTACACCATGGCCCCCATGATGGGGCTGCACTACATGACTGGCAGGTCGACCCTGCTGGTTCTGTTGGCACCATGCTCTCCCATCTGTGGGCAAAGCTAATTAGCAATAACTACTAAGCCCAGTATGGGGCCCTGGACAGCCTGATCTTGTGGCTGGCAACCCTGCCTACAGCAGCAGGGTTGGAACTCAATCTTTAAGGATCCTTCCAACCTAAGCCATTCTGTGATTCTGTGATTCAGTACAATGCATCTGCAAAGGCACACTGGGAAGCTACTGCTGCCTCCTCCCATCTGTGACTGCATCCATTTCCTCTGGGCCCTGAACTGAGCAGCATGTGGCTTGCAGCCGCTCTATTCTATTTTGTGAAAGAAATCCTGCCCGATTACAAGAAGCAAATGTTAGATGTCACGTCCAGAGAAATGCCAACCTGAATTATCAACAAGATACTCACAATTCATACCAGAGGAGATGTGTGCCCAGAGGAACAGTAAGGAGCCGTTGCCATGGCTGTGGCTATAGCAAATGCTGTGGTCAGCATCTGTGCTTTTTAGTGACTAATCTTTCTGTCCAGGATCATGCAGAAGAAGGTGACCAATCTTGCAAGAATCTTATCTGTGGGAGGAAAGTTTATAATCAGACCCACCCTGAAACACATCCCTCACAGAGGGGGATGGTAGGGGCAGGGGTGATCCTCAATGAGAGGTGCTTCTTGCCCTGAATGCTGCCCCTGGCCTGCCTGGTTCCTGTTCCCAGCAGGAAGGGGGGAGTTTTCTGCAAGTACTTGCGAGGCTGTGTCCGTCTGAGCATTGCCAGTGTGGGACATCACTGCTTGTGGTCTCAGCAGTGTTCTCCTGCAAAGTTTCTCCACATGCCATATCACAGAATCATATCATAGAACATCTTGGGTTGGAAGGGAACATAAAGGTCATCTAGTTCCAACCCCCCTGCTGCAGGCAGGAGTGCCAGCCATTAAATCAGGCATTAGATGAGGTTGTCTGGGGCCCTATCCAATGTGGTGTTGAACACCTCCAGGGTTGGTGCAGCCACAGCTTCTCTGGGCAGCCTGTTGTCCTGGCCTTGACATAAACAGCTGTATGTGACATAGCACCAATCCTGCTGCAGAGTTCTTCAGTAGCAGTTTATCCAGAGCATGTTAAGTAGCTGCACAAGAGAAAACACAGTCTGCCTTCTTTCCTTTCATTCTTTCATCTCAGCCTAATCCTCTGTTTATTTCATTTGGAGCAGCCTACTTCCATCCTATTGGGGGGGGGGGGGAGGGGGGAGGAAAACCTCCTTCATGTTAGCCTGATTGTTTCAAGGAATGTAACTTTCATTATTAGCCTTAACATTTTATTCCAATTTAGTTTGCCAGCATCTGCATGCTCTTTTCTGCAGTTCATGTTGCATGCTTTACACTGTTCTGTCATTTAATTTCAGGATACATGTTGTGTGTGACATGCTTCACAAAGCACAGCTGCATTATATCTAAATCTGCCGAGGCTGAAAGCCCAAAGAACTGCAGTGTCCTTCGCTAAAAATTATTCAGCAGTGATATTTCTGTAGTCTCTTTTAATTTGCTTTTTATGTTTGTTTTTGAAGTGGTATCTTGAAATAAAATATCGTCATTTGTCTGTACATCAGAGCTCATCAGTGTAGATCAATTTTATACTCATAAAGCTTGAAATCAGACTGGAACTCCTAAAAGATTCTGGAGCACTTAAAATTTTCAAAGCAATTTAGTGGATTTTCAGTATCTTGTGTTTTGAAGGTAGGTTTCTTTTTACTGGAGGAATAGAGTGACTTGTGATCATTGTGTGCTGATTACAGAAAGCAGCAAATCTATTTTTCAAGCGAAGACAGAAGAGCGTGAAGTATGCTGTTCTTTTGTTGAAACATTCTGAAAATCAAATAAAGTGAAAATTTTCTTTCTGCAATATGGAACATTCACTTTCAGAATTAAATAAGTCATGGCACAGGCACTGTCCTTCAGAACAAATATTTCATCATTTGAAATGTTTCCTGCTGTGGTACATCAACTGACATTGTCAATATTGGCAATGTTTTGGATAGTCTGACACTGTAAGACTGCCAGGTTGTAAGCACCTCACAGATGTTGGCCTGTTACACTCTGCCCAGTTTTATTTAAAAGTGGAAACCAACATAAAAATATTTAAATTATTTAATAATACCCCTGGATTTAAAAAGCCTGCAGTATAAGACTGAATTCTCGGTATGATTTTTCCCCAGTGGCATTGCTGCTTCTAACGAATGTGTGTGATACAACCCATCAGGTCAGTGAACCCAGCTGGAGATGTCTGCACTGACAGCCCTGGAGGGCTGTATGCCCACAGGGATCCCAAAGGACCATGCGTCGCGACAGCACAAAGCACCCAGCCCTGGAAATAAAACACATTAACCAGCTCTGACTGTGCTTCCTTCCTTGCCTTGTAGAATATACAATATTTATGACTGAGCTTTATAAATGAATATCTGAGAGGTTTCTGTGCTAGTTAGAGCAGCACAGCCTTATTCCGGGTGATTCATTCATTGAGTCAGGCAGCCATGCATGCAGTCATTCATAAGTAATGCCATGCTTCCCTTCAGCATGCAACAATGATTTACCTCCCCGCTGCCTTTCAGTGTTTGTTCAGCAAACACGCTAAGCTAAAGAGTTCCTATTTCAAGCTCTACCATTATTATTAAAGAAACAGCGTTATCTTGATGCGTGCATATGGGGTACAGTGCAAAGAGCCAAACAGCTATGTCAGTGGGAACTGACTGCAACACTTGGTTTGACCCACACCTCCCAAGCTCTGCATTCTTCATCAATTCAAAAGAGGAAGGTTGTGCTTACAAGCACAACTTCTGCTCCTTTGACACTCTTGCCACAAAAGCAGTGCCATTTTCACATCCACTGGCACTCTTAGAAGAGGTTTGTCAACTCATCCCATCCTCAAAACCTGGTGCACCAGGATTCAATTTTCTGTTATTGGAGTTGTACTTTTTTGTTGGTTTTTGTTTGTTTTTTGTTTTGTTTTATGTTTTTGTTTGTTTGTTTGTTTTTGTTTTTGTTTTGTTTTGTTGCTAATTTCAGCAACAGGGAACAAAAACATGCATAGGCCAAGTAAGAGCTCTTGATCTTGGCCCAAAACTGAACACAATACTCAAGGTGCGGCCTTACCAGTGCTGAGTACAGGAGGATGCTCCTGCTGGCCACACTATTTCTAATGAAGGCCAGGATGGCATTGGCCTTCTTGGCCACCTGGGCACACTGTCGGCTCACATTCAGCCAAGCATCAACCAACACCTCCAGGTCCCTTTCCTCTTCACAGCCATCCAGCTACTCAGCCCCAAGCCCATAGTACTGTGTGGGGTTATTGTGGCCAAAGTGCAGGACCTTGCACTTGGCCTTTTTGAACCTCATCTCATTCACTTCAGCCCAGCAATCCAGCTTATCTAGATCCCTCTGAAGGGCCTCTCTACCCTCAGGCAGATCGACACTACCTCCCAATTTGGTGTCATCTGCAAACTTACTGAGGGTACACTCAATCCCCTCATCTAGGTCATCAATAGAGAAATTAAACAAGATGGGCCCCAGTACTGACCCCTGGGGTCATCACTTGTAACGGATCACCAGCTGGACTTAACTCCATTAATTACTACCCACTGGGCACGGCCATCTAGCTAGTTTCTTACCCAAAGAAGGGTATACTTGTCCAGGCCATGAGCAGCCATTTCCCCAGGAGAATACTGTGAGAGAATAAGTTTACATTGAATTAAAGCACTGTGAGATACTGTGTGGATGATTGGTGAGTCTCCTGGTACCAGCTAATGTCTGCTCATAGTGGAGCAACATGGTCAACATGAGTAAATGTCAACAAATGCACAGCTCGTAGCAGCAGTCACAACTAACAAGATCCAGAGTCACACACACTTTGGGTGAAGGAAAATGTTTATGCAGCACAAGTGCCTTCCCATTTCTGGAGGGGAAGAGATTTTTTTTCCTCATTGCTAAATAGACTTCTGAGCTGGACAAGTTCCAGTTGAGAAACTTGGCCGTAAATAATGTTTTATTTCATGTAATTCCACAGGAAAAAAAAAGGAACTGAAAGTTAAAAAGATTGCTGGGTGTGACATGTTCATACACCCCAGACATCTGGGATATCACAATTAGAAATCCTTTGTGGACATATTGTCATCAGTCACAGAAAAGACAACTCATTTTTTCCTGTTTTCTCAAGATTTCAAAGCTCTTTACTGTATCTTTAAGCATAAATCATTGAATTATGTTTCAAGCTTAAGGATTTTCATGCTTTGAAATTCTTTTGAAGTTGGCAGATGATTTTATTTTTCTGTTCTGCTCTTTTAATTTTAGTTCTTAAAAAGGAACTTCAGTTTATCATCCATTATTGTTTTCTTTCATAGCTCATCAAAGGACACTCTTATGAAAAGACACATATTGTTGTTAAAGAATAGTGTTTTGAAACACTCTACTGTATTTTGAAAGCCTTGGTAACAGCATGACTTTAAAAATAAATGTTAAATAATTTGTCTTTCCTCATTTGAATCAGATTTTCAAGGAAATCAATTTTTTTCTTTGAATTTTTATTTCCTTAATTTCTATATATCCAACATATTGCATCAGAAAAGCAGTTGTATTTCCTTTTTTTTTTTTCTGTTGTCTTTTAAGCTCTGAAGCATTTTAATTTTAAGAATGTACCATACAGCCATTTTTCAAGGTAGCAGTCTATTGCTGATCTTAACAGTTCATAAACATTTTGAAGGAAGAATTCTCTGCAACTACAGAGAATACAGGCACTCCCATGTTATGCATTTACTGTTGTCTTTCTGAGAATTATTTTTAAGGTAAGGCCAATTTTTCATTAAACAAAAAATTTTATTAAGTGTCCAGAAAATGCAGAAAGTGCTGATCATTTCTCAGAAGGATCAAATACCTAAAATATTTTGTTCAGCTGTGGTACTTTGCTTCTCTGCACATACAAGTTTTGCGTCAAACTTCCTCCAAGTAATTAAATGAAATATGTATGCTAGTGCTGTTAATACTTCATTCTTACTTTAAATGATTTCAACCTGATTCTGTATGCATAACAAATGAGAGAAGCAGCCCTCCATTGCTATGATTATACAGCATCCTGACTTGGTAATGTATAACTTTCTGAAGAACCATCTCCTAAACTGAAACACAATGAAACAAATCAAGAGACATATCAAAAACATACGACTGTGGATGGGATTTGAGAAAGATGAGTCTTGTAGTATAGTCATGAACATGGGATTCTGCTAGTTGTTTGAACCTAAGATTTATAACCTTGCATACTTTCTATACATTTCTCTGTACTCTGTTATTTGACAGTAACAGCCCTTGAAATCCATTATACTTGACCGTGATCACTTGTCCAAGACACAGCGCAAGACCTGGGTACACACCAGATTATATGTTTAATGTGGTAATACTGTTATGTTATGTACAGTGAAAAATGTTACAGTAAAAACAATAGCTCCTTTACGGGCCAATACTTTGTACCCAACCTGGCCACTTCTCTACGTAGCTGGGTACAGAACTACAGTTAGGGCACAGGCTGTACCTTCGTGCTGATAATGCAATATATACTAAATAAATATTAACTTGACAGAGTTTTGTTTTACTGATTTTACATACCTATCTAATCAAAGATCTTTAATGCCAATGTGTTCTCTGTGCTTGAAGCAGAACAACAGCAAGAACAGTGGAAGAACAATTAGCACCCCATGTTACTTAATGCTAGTATAATTATTATAGTCGGTATAAGCAACAACAACCTGTTCTATGCTTCAATGCAGAAACTTAAGTGAGTCTGGATCACCCTTGGGTAGGCAGACCAGCTTCTTGTCTGGACAGGGTTTAGGACCTCCTAAAAGACCTCAGAATGATAAATGATAAAAAATTGTAAATGCTATAATTACCTCAATTTTTCAGATGAGGAAGTGGAGCTAAGAAGCCTAAGTCTGCATCAGCACTAGGGAGTGAACCTAGAGCCTTTGATTTCATCATCTATCTGTTTAGTAGATAGTAACTTATGTAGGCCATTACGGTAACTCCTGCCATCACAACGTCCCTTCTGTTTTAGATTTGCTTGCCTTTGCTTGCCTTTCTGAAATCCGAGCAGTTGTTCATTCATTCTGATGTGACCTTTTGTTCTTTGTAATCAGAACGGCTGAAGAGAAGTTGTGGCCAAGTCAACTGAATGCAAATCTGCAAAAAGCCTGCCATGACTGGGACATATAAACAGCCAATATTTCCTTCCTCACTGAGAAGTGCTCTTATTCTTTCTGAAGCAAATTAGTCTGTCTATACAACCCATATCTGGGGAAAAAAAAAAAAAATCTGTTCTTTCCCCATACAGCATGGAGATAAGTCCTGGAAACACTGAATTTATCTACCAGTAATTAGCATTATTATTCTGGTGAGGACCACTGGCTATTGAAACCACTCAAAATAGTTTGTACTGCACTGAATCTCCCTTTATTAATTTGTTGTATGCTATCTAAATCTCAGGTTGCAAGTTTTGTGGAGCAGATGTTGTTTTATGATTATTAGTCTGAACAGCAAAGGGTCATCATACCCTCTTCAGAAGCCTGACCACAACAAAGAGGGTGAATAATCACCAGTTTGAGTCTGTAGAATGAGCGTGTTTCATACACCAACCTCCTTAAAGCACAAGCTCACTCATCAAGGCATTCCCAAAGACATGCATTAACAACTCCTCTAAGAAGCAGGATAATACAGGTTGAATGGCATTTCTGCTCTACTTTTCTCTTTCACTTTGAATCCATTCAGGCACCTTGAAGTCACATGTAGAAGCCTCAGTGACACTCACTGGAGAACGCTGAGCTGATTACTTTCTGCTTCATGGGCTGCTGAGACTCCAGACACCAGGTTCTTTATGGTACTGATTACCCTTGTATTTTAGCCTATTAAGCATTGCAGATCTGCTGAGCTATCCAACTTTTATTCAGAAGGCTAAAAACCTGTACCATCATCCAGCACTCCACAGATGCCCCAGATACTACAGCAGCACAATCACTCTACTGTTTAGAGTACTTTGTTCTTGTCTCTGTGAATCATGGGGTGTCACATCATGGAATGTGTTGCTAAAGTGGGAGATAACCCAACATGACATGGCATAATGGGCCTGCGGGTACAGGGAAGAGAGTGGGAAGGGAAATACAACTAGACCCATATCTGATGAAAAATCAGTGACCAAAAATTAAGTCAAACAGTTACTTGTGTTTCATCAGATCATGGAAAAAAAAAAAAAAAGTCAATTCTTGTTCAAGTGACCTAAAAGCAAAGTAATTTGATTTGATACATGTAAAAATTTAGACTGTTTATTTGTATTTCAAATAGATCATAATAGATCATAACTTTTGCTGATCCAAAATATATCCCACCTTGTCAACACTACCAGCCTCTGTTAAACTGAAATGTTCTATAGAAGTCTTTCAATCTTACAAAGTTCAGAACAGAACAGGGATGAGCTTTGAAACCTATAGGTTTCCATCAGGAATGTATATGATTGCCCACTGCTTCCAGCCTCACAGCCTCTTGGCAGCAAAAGGCTACCAAGATCCACCAATCTGTCCTGGGACCAGAGCTTCTTTTCCCTTTGAGAGGATTTCAACACTAGCAGTTCTTATTCCACAGCAGATCAGAACCAGCAGTCAAAGTACTGAAATCATTTGTGGAATGACTTTACTTTTTTCCACACAACTCTACTCCAATAATGTAGAATGAGCTAAACTAACAGGAGACCTGCTGTTGCAATGGTGCAAAAAATCAGTTCCATGGGATATATTTAGGTTTTAGCCACACACCAGAATCCTGTCCCTCTTTTTCTCTCTTCACCTATCCCCAAGTACTTACAGCAGTAGGCAGTAAGGAATCTCTCAAGAGAGGCGTATATTAGCCTGCAGATTTACTGTCCTCAGGAGAGAAGTACTTGCCACATCCTAGAGTAATTGTTTTTAATTGCAAAACGTCCTCTGCCTAAATAAAAATAAGATTCCCCTTGGCAGACTTAGACAGGGCAATGATTATTTATTATTTGCAATATCATTACACATAGGAACTCAGTCATGAATCAGAATCCCAAGGGCCATCTTGCTGCGTATAGCTGAATCTAAAAGTAGTTTTGTAGCCTTCCATTTCTACTCAAGTTCTTCAGTAAGTGGGTTGTTGGTTTAAAGAAATAGGTGCACACAGCAAAGAGCACTGGAAAGCCATTTCCTGCAAAGTGTTTGTTTTCTGTTAATGTGATATTTGTCCCACTGAGTGTTTTTGAGCGATATGTACAGGGTTAGTTCCTGACGGTAGAATAAAGGGGTAGAAGAAACATTTCAAATGGCTGAAAAGCTTTCAGAGGGCAGAGAGAAAAAAAATATATCAAATAAACTAACAAAAACAACAACACCAGAGAGGCAGGAAAAAAAAAAATACAATCTATATTACCCATACTGTAACCACACTGGATGCAAAACTTTCTGCATTTGTCAGTCCCAGTTCTTAATTCAGTTTTGTTTTCAATATTTCTGATAAACCTTCAGAATGGAAGTCAGGATTCTTTTTTTTTTTTTATAATTTATCATAATCATCCAACATTTTCTTGCAGTTCTTCATCTGTTTCTGAAAGGTAACTCAGAATAGAAGAGCTACTTGGTACCGTGTCCCTGTAGATTTAAAGAAGGCATTTTCTTATCATTTCCAAGACTACCAGCTCTGCCAGGTAGTCAAGACTACCAGAGGAATTCTTGCTAGTTCTGTGTCTAGCTCCATCCCCACAACAGCAGAAAAATCTCTTTCCAAACAGTCACTTCCTCCAGAAAAAAATACTTTTTTTGCCATATACTTTCTCAGTAATCAAAGTGCTTATTAAATCATTTCAGTAGGCCTCCAAAGTCTGCCTGTAAGGGCATTGACTGATGACTCACCCTTGTGCTGCAGATGCGAACGAAGATGTAACAGAATCAGCAACTTACTGCCTCATTGCTGAGTTGGCAGAAATCTCAGAAACCATAGTTCTGAATATGAGAAAACAAAACAAACAAACAAAAAAAATCAAAGTAAATCTCCCTGATTTTCAGACAACCAACTCCATTCAGCTTCGAGGAATTACTTGCTAGATATCTTCTTAGACAGGAGTTTAAAGAATAAAGGGTAGACTTGAAGATATTGTCTGCTTCCTGGGCTAACATCAGCCCCCTTAACTTTGTTGTTGTGTGAATGTTTATAGTAGGCATCAGTTCTGTTTTTCTGTATTTTCCCACCTATTTGCCAGTTGCTATGTAAAACTTCACTATGTTTTGAAAATATGATTTAGTGGGATCAACCAGATGTTCCCTTTGCATGGAATCTTCAGCCTGGGTGAGCAAAGGATGATCATTTGTTCTTGTGGCTTTGAATACATTTCCATTTACATGCAGTTCTTTCAGTGGTGGAAACAGAATTTCTTCTTCCAACAAGCTTCTGAGACTGACCACAAAAATATCTACAGGAAAGAATTAATTTTCTCAGTTGTTTGGCCAATATAGGTTTCTCTTAGGCCCAGGGACATACAGCTCCCCAAAGTCAGTCAAAGAGGGAACTGTCCACCTTTCATTTTCTTTGGATCTTTGAAAGGCTGAGGAAATTAATTTGCCTTTTTAAGTAGCATGGTTCATCAGCTGCCACATCTGTGGAAATTTCAATGATTTTCTTTCCAGGCATTTTGATCTCATTTGTCTTCAGACAACAGCAAATCTGGTAGGTTGGTTTCCTCCATTGGGTTTTGAGAACTGAGGCAGTTAATCTTACATTAGTTCTTAGGAATTAAGAACACTGTGTTAAATCAGGGCAAAATGATACTGGATGAAAGTTAAGTAACTAAATCCCAGCAATAACCTATAGTGAATGTGCAGATGGGAGTATAAGAACAGGTTGTGTAATACTTCTCCACAATACTTTCCCAACCGGCAGAAATCTACTGTGCAGGGAATTCTTGAACCAGAAACTTTGTGTTTAATAAAAATCCAGTCTTCTTTTTATTTAATGAAGTAGATGTATCCAATTACTTCTTGAACTCATGTAAACTTTTAATGTCCTCAACACGTCATCCCATACTCAAGTATCAAGATAGTGAGAATTAGTAGTTTCTTTAATTTGAAGTCATGATACTTTTCCATGTTGTTGTTAATCAAACTATTATGTTACTTTCCATATCATGGACAAAAATTTAGTGCCCACAAAATTAATTACATTTCATTTGTCACTGCAATTAATAGTTTTTTTTCTGAATCTGTGTTTTCTTAGTTAAGCAATATGGAAAAACAAAATCAAGAAGCCTTCTAAGCTTACACACTTGATGTATTTTAAAATTTTCATCAGAACATAAAGTAACCAAATAATTCCTCCACTCTTTGCTTTTGGTCACATGCAGATTTTGAACCGACTCCTCTTGGATCACATGGAAGAAATTCTTATTAATCAGAATGTGCTTCGTCCTCAGGGCGACAGGTTATGTGCAGACATTATTCATCTCAATGAAAACTGCTTCATTTACTGCCAGCCATATGTAAAGAAAGAAGAAAAGTCTGGCCTTACTAACTCCTAGGAGACTGAAAGCGGAGACTGAATGGAAAATGCATACATTATAAATATTCTTTTTAAAACAGTTCTACAAGAATTAAAGAGTGAGGAATTGAAAAATATATTTAAAAACTCATTAGTCAGGGATGCAAGTACATATCCTTTTGAAGATCATATTTTGAAGTTAGATTGGTGGATTTTAACTCTAGAATTCTAGCATACTGCATAGTACAGATGAACAGTCATTTCTGAATCCACTCATACCTTAAGTCCAAATGTATCCAGAGTGACAACAGTGATTCCATACACCCGACAATCTGAAGAGTAGGTTGGTTTGGAAAAAATGTGTGAATTTTTACAGAAGTTTTTAGGTCTTTCCAGTGTCCAGAGTATCTAAAATATCATTTTTTTTACCCCAAATGACCAACCTGATCTCAGACATTGATGATACACTTGATTCTCTAAAGCATTCATTTCATATATTTATGACCTTTCATTCTTAGGCCATTGGTGGGTTGAGGTGTTCATTTCTGAGTATATCCTCTTTGTTATGGTATATAAGGATTAATTTAGTTATATATTACCACTGAAGGAAGAGACCTCTAATTGTCTACCTTGCAATTCTTTATCTGGAGCTTAAAGGCTTGCTCTACACATATCCTACTGAGTGTGGAAGAAACACATGGCAAAAGAGAAAAATCAGATCACGTTCTTGGATATAAGAATGTTTTGTGATCTTCCCTCTTTTTATATTTTGACCAGATATGGTTTTTGTTTGTTTGTTTGATGTAAAGTGTGACAGACATGAAAAATGAAGTAAATCTTGCCTCGAGGAAAGAAGAATAGTAAAGAAGCTTTCAGATCAAACTATCAATTATATAAAAGACTTTTGTGTGTATCTGTATATGCTCTAGAATATGCTTGTGTACTCTGCTATTTTATTTTTTTATAAAGAATGAAAATACAAATGAATTTTTGCAGATTCTGTTGCAAAATAAACTGTTGTCCTAGTTTGGAGACTTTTCCCTTGGGAAGTACACTGGGCAGGTCTCATACAAATATAAAATACCTAAGGCAGACACAGTAGTCAACTGGATGCAGTTTGTTTTATTAAACTCTGTGGTTAATTTTTGTCCTTATGGCATATTACTGATGTTGTGCAGCATTATTTATGGTATGTTGTTTAAATCATTCATTACTCCATTGATGTTTATAACTCCAGTTCTTGCAGTGGTACTGCATCTTGGTCATGAGTCAGCAAGACTAAAGGTATGGAAGTGGAAGCGAGGATCTTTGTCTCCTGAATACTCACTTGCAGTTTAGCCTGGGTGCATACCGTGTACTAATACAGTAGCCCAAGAGATCTGTTTCATCACACAAGCAGATCTGCTCCAAAAGGACACCAGCAGTGGGTCAACTTCCATGGCCCTGAAGACCTCCATACTGCTTATCTTTGATGTTCCTGAACCCTACACATCAGACATGTGCCAGCTTTCCTCTTTTCAGGCATTTTGCTAGACAAAAAGTGAAAACTGGTTGAGTAAGGTAGCATTCAGTGAGGCAAGACTCCATCTCCACACCGCTGATACAGAAACAGGGACACGGTGGGGATAATGGTGCTCAGGATTGAGCTGGGTAATGCAGGGCTGAGCAGAAAACACTGTCATGAAGCCAGCCCTGTAACAGTGGTTTTGGGTAACACATATGTTTCAACTCACTGGTCGGCTGATCTAACTAGCGATGGTGGTGTCTTGCTTCTCTCTATCCCACTTCCCTCTTCTGACAAGGTAGACTCCCTGCACTCCCTACACAAGAGATTCTGCAAATATGTTACCAGGTACCCTGCAAAACTAGCATGTTTCCTTCTTTGCCCAAATTTGGTATATTTGTTGTTATGTAGGTCAAAACTCTGCCTACCTTTCTCACAGGATCAATACAAGCTATTGGGAGAATCATTCTAAGCATCGAATGATGCAGGTCCTGCAACCAATTCTCAGCTTCACACTAAATACTGAAAGAATACAGTGAGTTTGTATATCATGATATTTGCCCTTGCATGAAGATCTCCCTTCATGGAGTGGCCCAGCGAGTGGAGCTTTTCACCAGCTTCACAGAAAGCTGGCACTTGTCAATGGACATGGATTTAAATCTGAAATAGAAAGTGATTTAAGTTACCTCTGTTTCACTCTTACAGCACTACTCTCCTATGATCTATAGCTAAGATAAATTGTTCTTCTGTGGGAATGTTACTTACCTTAACAGTATTTCTCAAACCAATAAAGGTCATGATAGGAAACAATAAAATGCATCAATTCAAATCACGTTAGCCCTACAGAAACTCAAAGAGATGGACTTCTGTGGGTTTATTTTGGGGGGACACCATATTTGAGGTTAAGAACTACACATCCAGCATTTGTCAGAATTGTGTTCAAAATCCCTTTGCTGTCTGCATGCCCTGGAGCAGCAATCACAAATTAAGGAAAATACAATAAAAGGTCAAAATACTAAAAGTTTCAGTGACCGTAACTCATGCTCAATAGGAAGCTAACTAGCTATTTTAAAAGCACCTTTTTACTGTTCTTTATCAATATGCAAATGTTAGTCCTACAGTGCTGGAGAGCCATAATTCTTAGCAGAGACAGATTTTCCCAACAATGAGAAATTGCCCAAATTACATTCCAAATGCCTTGTGAATAGGAGCCATGATAATTTTGCCATTGTAATCTACAGGCAGTCAAACCATATTCATTTATTTTTATTTCTTTAATGTAAGGCTCCAGTCTGAAGTATTTTATATTATTTTGGGGGGTGGAAAGAGACGGCACAATTACTGTTATAAAGTGCTTTGAACATTTTTTTAAGGCCAGCATCCAGACCTATGCTCAAGGGGCTAACACCGCAAGCTGCCATTCCTCATCACAGCAGTGGGAAGAGTGACATGATGTGACTTGGTTCTCAGTCCAGCCCCTCTGCAGTAAGCATTCTCTGTGACAAACCTCACCTGGGCAGATCAGTGGGACCCTAAAGAGCTCAGCGTGGTGGGGGGCAAGGATGTCAGAGCAACACAGAAGGAGAAACATGTCTCAGAGGCAGCCACCTGTTGCCTAAGCTGCCTTTGACAAGCAGGAGGGCACCCACCACACACACCGAGAGGGGAACAAAGACTGCAGGGGACCTGGTGCACTGCAGGACATCGCCCACCTCTTCGGCAGTATCTACTCGCATATTCACATCTGAGTCTGTTCTTCAGTTCAAACCCAGCATTCCCTCTCCTCTTCACTCCCTCTCCTCCTTTCACCTGGGATGAAGCACACTCTTTATTCCCACCAGCTCCTCATAGAAGATCTTCACACCTTAAAAAAAACCTGTGTCCTTGGAACGGTAGCTGGCCACTGACGTTACAGCACCCACACTAGTCACACATACAGTGTATTTGTTCACTCAGAAGTAACATAAAATTAAATGTGTCTATGCTGAGATCTAATGGTTCTATTGATTTATATCATAATTTCATTGATTTCTAACAAATATAAAGCTTAGTATATGTCAGGGCTGTTTTGCTCTTGAGTCACCACACACACTGTGATAGTGACAGCTGTTTGCATCTCCTCTCAAGACTCAAACAACTTGACCTGGATACATGTCTGGATGTGAAGCCTCAGTCTTTACCTCCAGTGCTAAGAAAATCCATGCTTGTAGGTGGCTACCACACGATGGCAAAAGCTTGGCTGTCTTGGAGCGTGATCTGTATTGTAGCTTTCCACCCTGAAGTAAACTAGCCCCAGCCAACCACAGGCCCACTGTTAGTGTTGTGATGAAAAAAGGTTTCAGTTATCATCGATGGTACACCTTTGAGGCTTTTTCTATCTGTAGAGTCTAAGCAACCAAATACTGTTTTGGATATGTAAACAGATGTATTAACACTTCAGTCTCTTATTTTATTTTCAAGTCTTCAGGAAGAAAATTAATAAGATGTAGCTGCACTTTCCATGCTACATTTTTCCAGAATGCAATGTTTTCTCCTAATTCCTGTGCCAGAGTTACTTTGGCTGCAGCTAGTGGAGGTTGCACTGACAGTCTCCAGAGCAAATTAGCAGCCTATTTCACACCCCAACTTCTGTCTTTTAACAGCCTGTGCTCTGTTTGTACCAGGATTGTTTGCCAGCTGAAGCCTCAGCGTACCCATTTCTACCATGGAAATACATCAGCAACACAGCATCCTGCTGACTGCAATGCACCTTCAGAAGGGACAAAAGGCAGCAACAGAAGAGCACATGTGAATCATAGAATCATAGAATCATAAAATCGTTAAGGTTGGAAAAGACCCACAGGATCATCCAGTCCAACCATTTGCCCTTCACCAATGGTTCTCACCTAAACCATGTCCCTCAACACAACATCCAAATGCTCTTTGAACACCACCAGGTGACTCCAACACCTCTCTGGGCAGCCCATTCCAGTGCCTGACCATGCTTTCAGAGAATTAGTATCGTAATGTCCAGCCTGAATCTTCCCTGGCGCAGCCTGAAGCCATTCCCTCTAGTCCTATCACTAGTCACCCGAGAGAAGAGGCTGACCCCCCCCAGCTCACTACAACCTCCTTTCAGGTAGTTATAGAGAGCAATAAGGTCTCCCCTGAGCCTCCTCTTCTCTAGACTGAACAATCCCAGCTCCTTCAGCCGCTCTTCATAAGGCCTGTGCTTCAGACCCCTCACCAGCTTTGTTGCCCTCCTCTGGACGCACTCCAGGGCCTCGATGTCTTTCTCACAGTGAGGTGTCCCAAAACTGGACACAGTACTCAAGGTGTGGCCTCACCAGTGCTGAGTACAGGGAGACAATTACTTCCCTGATTCTGCTGACCACACTATTTCTGATACAAGCCAGGATACCATTGGCCTTCTTGGCCACCTGGGCACACTGCTGGCTCATGTTCAGTCTAGCATCAATCAACACTCCTAGGTCCATTTCCTCTCCACAGTCTTCCAGCCACTCTGCCCCAAGCCTGTAGCGTTGCCTGGGGTTATTGCGGCTAAAATGCAGGACCTGGCGGGAATGCCAGGATAGGGATGATTATGGTGAAAAAAATATACTCTATTTATATGAAGTCAATGTTTTCATGAGGTATACCTTAGCAAGGATGTTTGAGTCAAACACTACAAAGACATTCCGCCCTTAAAATGGGTTTTACCTCATAATCACAGTATTTGTATACTTTTTTGCAGTTTTCCATGATAAATACTAGTGCTTAAGCACAAGGGAAGATATCAGTGGGTAAAATAACTCTGTTTATGAATAGAAATAATATTTGTACTATCATACAGAGATGATTTTTCAGGAGGTAGATAAATAACCCAAAGCATTTCCAGAGTAACGCCTCTCCAGTCATCCAAACTCTGCTTTCTCTGGATGAGTACAATACTGAAAAGAGCTCAGGATCTCCCTTTGAAAGTCACGCTAGAGTCAATGGGACCCAGTGAGTTACAGACCAAAGTGTACAACATTATCTACAGTCTAGAATTGTACAGGTGTTTTACTCTTCTGTCTGCATGTTCTTTTGATTAAAATTTACCTTGGTGTCTTTTGGTTACTTGGAGAAGGCACTGGGTTTATAAATTATAGAGCACTCTGCCTGCCACACAAGCAGATGTTTGATCATTGGCCCATGCCTAAACAGTGATGCTAACCTAAAGCCCCTGTGTTCTTTCCTCTTCATTCAGAGCTTCACACAGAGGAGCTGAAGAAAGGATTGACAGTGAAAAAAAAGCCTTCCACAGGCAAACAAACCCAGAGTCTTTCAAATCTGAGTTGTCATTATAAAATAAAAATACAAATGAACCCAGGAATATTCTACAAATTTATAGTCCTAATGCTTCCAGTGAGGCCAAACAAGTAGTCGTAAGAGACATGGCTTGTGCATTCAGTGCTTCACTTAGCCTCCTATGAACTATTAGCTCACTGTTGCATATAATAGAGATACCCAACTGGTTCTATATTACATTAGGTAGTTGTACCCTAAAGCCATGACTAGATGCACAATGAATTACAGATTAAATCTTAAGAAGCTGTGTGATCTACCAGATAAGGCACACGACCAGGATCCAGAAGAATTGGATTCTGATTCTGGCTGACTCCAGCATATCTATTTCTCCCATCTGTGCCTCAGACTCCCAATCAGAAGTTCAAGAGAACAGCTTTCTCAGAGTGATGCTCTTTAATGCATAGAAAGTTATATTACTGTAACTTGCAAAATGTTTGGGGGTATACCTGCCTTTCACACATCAGAAAATGACAGTGGGATGTCTCTGCTCCAGGAAAGAGTAGCATTAAGAGCAAGCGTCCCTGAACTCATTTCCTGGGCACATGACTAAGACATTGAGGTACCAAAAGGTGTGCAGTATAATTTCCCTCTTTTGTTTTCTGTCAGCAGTGCAGCCCTTTCCTTTTATACCAGAGATCTGCATCCTTGTTTCAGGAAATCCTTCTTTCTGCAGCAAAGATCTCCACTAGAACCACTGAGTGTTCAAGGCAGAGGAGCACAAAAACAGGAAAAAAAAATTAGATGTGTTTCTTTAGATGAAAAAATAAATGTCTAGTCAAATGAGCAAACCTTTCTTAAGTATCTTTACCCAGTGTGAAAAAGATGATGGTTAGGTGTAACTTGTTGCACTGTGATTCTACTACCAAATGAAGCCTACAAATAAGGGTTTGTACTGGAGATCACTTCTACATTTCCATCAACCAGTGATAATATTCAGAGAGTATACCTCCCTCATGTGGGATGTCTGCAGATGACGTTAGCCTGGTTGTCCTCTGCACTGAGAAATAGAGACTCTCATCTTCTGAAAGCTAAGATTCAGTGCTCCATTTTTAGCCCAGTGAAGTTTTGATTCTGTCACTCCTTCCAGCTTATTCTTCAATTTGTTCCTTCTTCTTATCATCTAAACACTTTCTATTACACTATTTTGGCCATGTCTGGTTTGTATGTTTCATTTATTTTGAAGAAAACTTCATTCTCTAGTCTAACCATGGCACCCAAGCATATCCTCAACATGCTACATTTTTCTTTATAGATATTCATGACTTTCCCTTCTGTCTACTGTGTTCCACAGGGTGGAGCTCCTTTAAAGCATCCTACCAGCAATTTCGTTGCCCACCCCCAAACTTCCCTTTTCTGCCCATTAAAAAAAAGAAATTATTACAACACTTATTGTGCCATTTTACCATCAACCGAGCCTGCAATAGAGAACATTCCCAGTAAAAAGGGCTCTTCTCCATCACCCATGTAGATCACTCCTTTGAGCCCCTTTCTTGTCCCCCCATCTTGTGCCAGCAGAAGCAATTGTGTGGCAGCATGGTGAAGAATCAGGAAACTGACATGGATAAAAATAGCTATATTTTGCTCAGTTTGCTGTTTTCTGCATCAATGCTTGTCCTGGGCTGAAGTAGCTGGTTAAGGGAGGTGGCAAAGGGGACACGGAAACAGGAATTATCAGCTGGAGAAAACAATAGGGCAGGACTGACTCTTTTGGCAGCACTTCTGGTTTTTGCTGGCTTCAAGTGTCTGTGAAGCCATGGTGCCAAGCCCTTATTCCTGCTGCCTCTCATGCAAAGATGCATCAGCTCATTGTTTCCTTGTGCCCCTCTATCTCACTGTTTCTGTCCTGCTGCATTTGTCTTAGCAAGCTTTCCTTAGTGGGGGGAACTGCTGCCATTTGACCCAGCAGATCCCATACCACTGTCCAGGGAAAATCACACTGTCATTTACACAGGGGAAAGGCTACATCCCATCATGGTCACAGTGGCATCTGGAGTTGGCATGTTTAGTTTTAGTTTTGAGACAAAGTCAGTCTTTTTGTCTGCAGGTTGGCGTGGTAAATTTTTAGAGTGTGTTGGATTTTGCATGGTGATTAAAATAAAAACACTAATCATTACAGTATTAGCAGTAAGTGGTACATGTAGTAAGAAAAATGTTTCAGATAACCCCAAATGTATTTATTAAAAAAAAAAAAAAAGTTGTAATATTTTCTCATAAAGAAAAAAAAAATCAGTTTCCTGTAGTTCTTAAGATAGATATCTCTTGCCACAGATGTGTCTGAACAAAATAATAAATAAATAAAGGGCTTACTGCGATTTTGCCTCTCTCTTCTTGGAGAACCTAGACTTAAAATGTGCTTTTTCTCTCTGAGCTTCCAGGCAGTTCTCCATATGCCTCCCGTATAATTTTTTATTATTCGTTTTGTTTTCTTTTTTCTTTAATTTTAAGAGGTATGAACAGTTATCATTTTGAAACAAAGTGTTATTCTTTCAAGAAAAAGAGGCAAGTTTTGCTGCCTCAGCAAATCATTTCCCACAGCCACAGAACCCACTGATCTGCAGCATTCCTGAAAGGACTTTAGCAGAGCAGCTTCTTTTCTCTCTTCCCCTCAGCTGTTGCCTCTCAGCTGCTTGTGGCTTTGAAGAGCAGGAGGTGAAACAGTATCTAGGAGCTCTTCCACCTGGCAGTAGCAGGAGCAGAGGACCTTCTCAGGCAAAGGATCTGATGGAAATCCTGGGGAATGCAAGGCATCCCCAGTACCATTAATACTCTACTTCCTTCCTTCTTTCCTGATGATGGGAACAGGGCTTCCCCAGGTCCTGCAGTCCCCTGGGCTGTAAAGTGACCTGTAAAAGGACAGGTGTAACAGTGGAGCTTCCTCCCTCTCTGCAGATGACCCCTACTCCCCACACAGCAGTTCAGCTCTAGAGTGGTTCTGGTGCACATTCCTCCTGGGGAAGGGAAAATTCATGTCTTTCTCTATGCTCCAAGCCTTAAATACGTTAAAAGCATCAAAGAAAAAGAAAATAACAACAACAGAACTGTTATTTTGGTAGCTTTGAACCACGTGTCCTGGGGATGCATGACCCACAGACAGAACAAAACCCAGTCCCAAGTAAATCCTTCCTCCAAGACACAAAACATAAAGGTGTAAGAGGCCTCAGAGCCACCTGTTTCTACATAGTAAACCCATTCGCTTGATACAAATCACTTGAGAAACATACCTACAGTTGTGTGTTTATATCTTACTGTCATTTTACATCAAATTGTCATCATCCAGGCATGAGCTTCATACATCTCCCGTTCTCCTTACCAAAAAACTTGATGACAGTAAAAAAACATCATGAAAACCCTGCTATAGCACTGACTGTAGTATGTACTTGGAACTGAATTTTGAAATATATTTGAAAATTTACTATAAAAATGTTTAATGTCCTCATTTTTATCTTCTACAGATTACGGACCTTCAATATCCTTTTAACTGTATTTTGAGGATTTTAATAGCATTTTCTTGCTTCATTAACAACCACAAGAAAAGTTCTTGGGGCATATTTGAGCCTGGGCTATGCACATCTGGCTATGTAACCAGAGTCACTAGGGACTTAGAATTAACTTCCCCTGGGATTTTCCCCCTTGTTTTCACAAAGCAGACAACTCATTTCTTATTTTGCCAGGTTTTATATCAGTATCTGATCTAGGTTAGAAAACCCTCCTATTTCTGCTGTTGCCTGAACATTAGACTACTTTCCTTTCCTCCTCAAGGACTTATCACAAGAAACAGGCACAATACCAGGAATGCTGATAATATTTGTCTAATGACTCCATCTCTGTTGCACCAGAGTGATAAACCAGCAAGCAGAAAGTGCATTCCAGCACGAGCTTGTCTTTGAAGGTGTATGTTATCATGTCAGAAACAGCAACAGAATATTTACTGATGGCTCAGAAATATTTCTCACCTCTCTCTAAACCTAGAGCATCTAAAGCAAGAAAAAGGGGACTACATCACAGACAGGAAACATTAAATATTTAATTACTTCTTTTTGGCACAACTTGTACAGCCCCAAGCTTCTTATAATGTATAAAATAGAGTACACCTGTCATGTCTTGAATGAACATGAAAATGGGACTTGCAAAATTAAATACATCTGCAGCAAATTGTCTCAGTTTCAGATTGGAAGTTATATTTGTAGCATGTAGTCATGGCAGAAGGACAAGCAGTTTATGTGTGTGTGTGTGTGTTTTAGTAGGTGGATTTCAACATCTATCTTCTGTCTCAGGGGCACCAGTAGTGTTCTGCTATAGGTTTTATGCTGGGGGTAGGACAATTTATATTCTTGAATCTAAAATGCACTGATGGCCCTAATAGTTGGATGTACAGATAAAATCTTATATGACAGACAGGAAACTAATTTTGTCCTAAAAGTCACAGAAGCAAGTGTCAGTGGTGCTGGGCTCTAATCCTAGTTTTGCTCCTCTGAAATCTTGGTCAAGATGAAATCAACAATTTACAGTATCTGAGTCTGTTTTTCCTTCCTACCTACCCTGAACAAAGCAGACCTTCAGTGACCTAAGTTTGGATACCAGCAACTTAACTGGTATAAAATGGGCCTTTGCTACACTCACCTGCTGAGCTGTGAGGACATACATGAACATTGCTTCCAGAACTATGTTAGGTTAACCAGAGCTTTTTTTGGTCTCTAGGCACTAGACTGAATTGCACTGAGTACATGGAGCAGTTCTTCATACACATGCCAGAGAGCTGATCTGCACATGCCCTAAGGTAATCTGTTAGGGTTTTCCTGATTTCCCACAATTTAGTCAAAGCTGTAGCTTTGTCTGGGCTAGTAGACATCTGAACAAGCATTAACACTGTAGCTGATAACATGCTAAAGCAGAGAAAGAAGATGAAGAGATATTAAAGAAGTGGAATATATTTGATGACTTACTGTTATAGTAAACCTGGCAGAGTTGCTTAAGAGATTGCTCGGAAAACCAACACAGCCAAAAACACTAAACCAACAAAAATCACTAATCTTTTTTTCCTGGAAATCAAGGTGCAGTCTTCTTCTTCTTTTTTTTTTTGTTTTGTTTTGTTTCATCTTTCCCTATATTGTAATGTATGAAATAGAATTAGGTTGGAAGAGACTTCCAGATTGTTTCCAATGCAATATTCTATTAAAAGCAGGGCCTTAGATTAGGCTATCTGGATCTCTCTTAATCCAGGTCTTGGAGTTTTTACACCTTCTCTGGGCAACTTACTCCTAAATTTGGTTATTCTCTCAGTGAAGAACTCCTTCGTGACACCAGATGGAATTTCCCCTGAAACAACTT
This sequence comes from Gallus gallus, assembly GCF_016699485.2. Lineage (NCBI taxonomy): Eukaryota > Metazoa > Chordata > Aves > Galliformes > Phasianidae > Gallus > Gallus gallus. The sequence goes on from NC_052532.1 coordinate 43,286,848, forward strand.
TATCCCATTGTCCCTTGTCCTGTCTCCACTGTGTCAGTGTCATGAAACTACCTCTGTCCTCTCTGTAACTACCATTTAGGTTTTGCACTGACTGGTTTTAGGTCTCCCAAACCTTCACTTCTCTAAGGCTGAATAATGCCAATTTGTTAAACTTTTCTTATACCGATTTCTCCACCTCCCTCTAAATCTTTCTGGCCTTTTGCTGGACACTCTCCAGTTAAACTGGAAGGACCAAAACTAGGCACACTATTTGAGGCCTAGGAAGTGCTAATCAAAATGGTGTCATTACATTGTTTGACCCTAATGAAAAAGTTAGTAATGAAATTATGAGATATTCTCAAGCTATGTTCTAAGGTGTTGTTGGTTGTTTTTTGTTTGCTTTTTCTTTTTTCATGCCATTTTTCTTGTTTCTCTATACATCCATTCTGTTATATTTTCTTTTCATCCCAAAGCTAATTCAGTCTGACAGCACTCATTGTGAAATATGAATCCTTCCCAGGAAACACAATTTCATTCAGAGCATGGAAATATTTCAGTATAATTCTCTTGGCAAAACAGAAGGCAGCTGTAGAGGTTTTAGATAATGTGATGGAGAGACGATTGATTCTCTTTCCCAGCCAGTAGGGTCTTTCTACGAAGAAGTCATGTGTTACAAGTGCAGAAGCAAAATTTAAATAGTTAAAATCTCTGAGTTGCCTTCAAGGACTCTTCAAAAGAAAAGTCTCTTCTTCATTGGGAAGAAATTAGTTCCTCCAGACTTTGGAAGAGCAAGAAAAAAATATTGATAAAGTGTGTTTGAAATGTGTTCATTTTTCTACAGGAGCAGGACAGAACAAGAGCGAGTAGTGCTTTTGATAGAAGGCCAAGAATTTTGCAAGGCTTCTTAACACCAGCAAGCCAAGGAGATTGTTTTGTTCCTTCTGCTGAAAGCTCTGGAGTTGCTTCTTTGCCAGGGTCATGTCTCCCTTGCTCCACAAGTGTCTTGAAATTTGGCAGCAGTTTAAATTAAAGAGGGAGAACAGTCACCAGAAATCTGGATACCTGTGGCAAGGCTGCAAGCCAGAGTGACTTGTGCAGTCACCCAGTTTTGACAGAGATCAAAGCCATCAGGAAACAGAAAGGTTGGAATGTGAGAAATATCTATGAGGTATTTTTTATTGTTGCTGTTACAGCTCAAGAATAAAGGATCATCGATCTCTTAATTTATCAAATATGTCAATTACTCTGTTTTGGCAAAAAAAATGCGTAGTTAGATGTCTCTCAGCATTTGCTATGCTTTTCCTCTATTGTATCTCTCAAGTATGTTTTTGTTCTTTTGAAGAATAATGAGAGTTCTCTCCTGGGAAAAGGGAAGTTGTGAATGATAGAGCTAGTGAAACAGTACCTGGGGTTGGCTTCACAGCAAGCACAGCCAGTGAGCTAATAAAGCCAAAATTTCTTATGGATTCCTTTTACTGTGGACATGTGATGAATGTCATCTTCTACCATCTCCAACTCATCACAGGAGAAATAGAAAGTTTCAGTATTTTTGGACTACGCCTCTATCATAACATGCTCTGTCAGAACATGCTCTCTACTTCTGAAACTGAATGCTGATTTCAAAGCCTGTAATATATGACAAAATGCAGCTTGCTATTTTGGCAAGAATTGGTGGGGGAAAGGGGCAAAAAAAAAAAAAAAATACTGATCCACCTAGACATACACAGAGGAGAAACAGTGTCATATAGTGTATGTGGGATTTTATTACTAAAATTTAATTAGGAAGAACATTAGGTCTATGAAGCTTTGGTTCTGATCAGAATAATGGCATTGTTGGTTCAGTTTCTGTGACATTGCTAACATTAATTAGACAGGGGCACTGGGTTTAAAATAACCTAAAGAGTCTTTCAGAATCTCCTAGAAGTAGATCAAACAAGAATGGCTTGAAAGAGCATGCTGGAACATCACAGGGCTTTGCATCAGCGTGTTTCCATGGTCACAATCCAACAGGTAGTGAGGAATTCTTTTGTAATCACATCTCAGTGTTTTTTCTCAACATAACTCTTGTAGTGTTGCGTAGCTTTCTTAAACCCTATTTGTATTTTATTCTGATTTGCTTTCCATCGCAGAAAACAGGTTACAGATAACAAAGAAAACATGAATGCATCTTGCCCAAGAGTTAACAGGACTCATTTTTTGAGTTGTGACTAGTCTTTGGTGAGGACTTGGACAGCCTGAGGAAGCTCATTTGTCCTGATGAAATAGCTACACATGGAATAACACCTTCACTTGATTTGATTGTAACAGTGGGATCCAAGGCAGCCCTGCATGCTTCTGCATCACTCCTCAGGCCTCAGATCCTGATCCTGGAAATGTGACTCTCTCCATGTAAGAGGGAGCCTGAATCTGTAGCCAGTGGGAGAGGCACTTGTTTGCTTCCTTTGTGTATTCACATAAGTAATATAAATAACAAAACTTCACATAAATAACACAGGCACATAAATAAAAAGAGACTTGCTATACAGTGTTATGCAAACCTCTGTACTCATTTCTTTCTCTTAATGGCTGTCAGCAAAACTCTGAGATTGCTGCTGCTGAGGTCTGGACCACAAGACAACTGCTATGACAAAACCATCTTTGGAAAGAGCCAGCCAGTGGATATCCGAAGTAAAGGCTTTTCCCTTCTTCAGGAATATAGCAATGGTCCTTAGTGAAGAGTAGACACCAGCCTTGTTTGAGTCCAGTCAGGTATTATGCAGTTCCTGGACTGAGCTTTAGTACCTGTTTTGAGCACAACAAATTTTCAGAAACTTCAGATCTGGGAAGGATGGAAGCTATACCTGTTGGACTATGCACCAAGAGCTGATTATCTGGTTCACAGCCCACAACTCTCAGAAATCACTCTCCTCCCCAAAAAATCCAATATTTACAAGATTGTCAGACTTCCTTATATTTAAAGAAATTTAAAAATTAAACAGAGCTTGAAACAAATTTCCTATGTTTCATTTTTGAAATATGTAGTTTGAGGAGGTAGAATTTATGCATTTTCCCTGATTTTTCTCTGCTAAGGTAATGTCACAGATTGTTTCTTTCAACTTGAAAGTCCATAAGTCCATTTTTTGTAAAGAAAAATTTTGCCTGTGAAATTTTGCTAATCCTTCTTATATAGAGAGAATGAAAATGACACGGAAAATCTCTCCAGCACAGTTTTAAATGATTCTGTCCATTTTAAAGAAACATTCAACCAGTATCCAACTAGTTGCCACAAGATTACCACTAGGCATAGGTAAAGTTGGCATCTGCTTAAAGCAACAAATGTCTGAGAGCCAAGTCCTCGTGATCAGTCCCTTGTCCTGGGGGTGCCATGACATTAGCAAGTCGGGAGTGCTGCTGTGGCATGGGAATGTGTAAGAGCAGCTATCACTACGAGCAGTTATTCCCAGAAGCAGCAGTCATTGCTCATATTCCTCCAGAAGAGAGCAAGGCCAATTTTCCAGGATTTTCTCCCAGCTCCCTGATCTTGGCAGCCTTTCCTATTTCCTTAAATATATCTTGAAGACATACCAAGAATGCTTAAAAATAAGGCAAGTGTACAATTTCTTCTTTCTCGTTTCATGACTTTTTCCCCAACACATTTTGTATTTTCCATAAAATCTCAAACTAGTTTGAAAAAAAAAAAAAAAGGATATATAAATTAAACACATTAGGAGTGCAACATAAACTGACTGCTTTAGGAGGAGAAAGGACAAAGGGGAATATATGGATTCTTTTCCTGAAGAAATAAAGCACACTGAACCCAAAGTCTATTTTGAACTCTCCAGGTGGACGAATTTTTTTTCTATCCAGTGTACAAACCCTATTAGCTATTGATAATGATTGTTAAGTCTGTAATAGCACATTTTAAATCACTAACACTCTATAATTCTCTAATAAAGTCAGAAAATAGCATATGCTCTCTGTCACCTGCTAAACAGATGGCCAGGAGTGTAAATTCATTTATTTGACTTCTTTTTTTTTTATTGCTTTGGGCACTTAAATTTAAATAATCAGACTTCAAGCACTAGCTTCAATCTATACCAGGCACACTTTGGGGAAAGGAAGGATCCTTTTTCAAAGGAAAAAAAAAAAAAGCTCTGGTAAACAGTAAGCAATTAACCACAACACGCTACCAGGGATTGTTTAATTGAAGCTGCCAAACTAAATTAAACAGATACATGCCCTTGGAAGAACTAGTAAAGCAGAATTACTTGCAGATATTTCCATTTATTCTGTAGGAAATCATGTGCCTCTGCTTTGATTTTTTTTTAATTTATTTTTCCACTCCAAGGATAATCAAAATGCAAAACAAAGTGAACCAGTCTTTCCTTCTCCCTAAATAGGAAGACTGAATGATTGGATGTAAACTACCAAAATCTTTCTGAGCTTCTTGGCAAAAACTCTCTATGGATGGATTCCTGAGGCTACAAGAAAAGTTACAGCTCTTGTCAGACATTTCTGTCCATCCTATCAAGATAACCAGGCCCTAGTTTCAGGCTTTGGAGAGCCGTTGTGATGTCTCAGCTTTACACATCCCATAGAAGAATTCTTGTGAGAAACATCCCAAAAACTTGATAGTAAAATAGTAGGGAAAAATGTCCTTGCTGCCACATGTGGGTTACATCCATCATCTATAGAGAAGCTCTCTCCCAGCAAAGATTTTTTATTCCTAGTTAGAACTGCTATTTGGATGCTCTTGCTGTCATATCTCTGAGTTTCCTCACTTTTATGAGATATTTTGTGTGTGATTTTTATTTGGTTGGCAGGTTTTTGATATGTAGCTATCATTTTGAGGAAGTCATCATCTCAAATAATGTGTGAACTAAATCTGAGGGTCTATGACAAACACCTTGTCGTTGAGGACAGCTTCTAACTACAGTGTGCATGTTCACACTAAAAGTAGATTAAGTGTACAAAAGCAGACAGAATAAACAAAGAAAAGAACATTTTCAGGCTGTGTTTTTGTTTTGGTTTGTTTGTTTGTTTGTTTTTTCCTGCAATCTGTAAGCCATGCCCACAAACAGGAAGCCATTAACTGACATGAATATGTGTAACTATGGAGATACTGCTTGGGATACTGATAAAGATAAGAGCTTTGGAAGCTTGTTTTGGTTATGGGAATACTGACAGTAGCACCATTTTCTTCATTAACGTCACAAGACCTTAAAAGAATAAAAATGACAAATAAAAAAGAAAGAAGGAAAGAAGGAAAGAAGGAAAGAAGGAAAGAAGGAAGGAAAGAAGGAAAGAAGGAAAGAAGGAAAGAAGGAAAGAAGGAAAGAAGGAAAGAAGGAAAGAAGGAAAGAAAGAAAGAAAGAAAGAAAGAAAGAAAGAAAGAAAGAAAGAAAGAAAGAAAGAAAGAAAGAAAGAAAGAAAGAAAGAGAGACTTTAATGGCAATTGTGAAGATTTTCAAAGATTGCAGATATAGAAAAGCCCACCAATAAAAAAGAAAAAAAAAAGAAAAGAAAGAAAAAAAGGAAAAAAAAAGGAATGCCTCATACAAGTTATAAATTTGGACAAACTTAATTGCTTTTCCATCTCTGAAGATTCACAGCTAAAGCACAACTTTAACTCCCCTGCTCCCTGGCTCTCCTGACCTTCACTTTTTAGGAGATATACACAGATTGATGTCGGTGAATGCAATGGTAAGGATGAAACAGAAGCAACCACTTTTGAAACCTGGGAGATTTATGACTTGAAGGTGGCTGAAACTGAGCATGATGAAAGGGAGCTAGCTGCTGCAGTGGAAAGGTGTTAAAGATTCTTACTAATCTTCCTTGTTCAAAACATTGGTATCTGCATCCACTGCATTAATTTAACCCTCTGAGTGGCCAGAAGTTTTAGTACCTTATTTAGCGCTTTCTGCTGAGCTGTAACAGAAGCTTTGAGATTGCTATTCATAATCATTATCTTGTTGTGGAAGATAATATTTGGAGAAGTAACTGTGGTCTGCAAGCTTGTATTTGTGATGTGTTCCCTGACATGGAATCTCTGAGCAGTCATAAAGAAATAGAAATGCAAAGCGAGAGGAAGGGAATGGCAAACTTTCAGCAAAAGAGAGTTTAAAAAACTATGTGTCTGAAGTCGAAGAAAATCCTGAGAAAAGGAAAGCCTAAAATCATGTCAAAGAAAAGGTCATAAAGATCAATGAAAAGAAATAGAAGACATTTTATAGACAGCCAGATGATTGTGGGGCAGTGCAGTTCTTCAGGCATATTCATGAGGTTGAGATAACTTGCCCTTTCTGTTTTTAAATTTCCATCAAGGCACTGTCAGCTCCAGAATATTATTAAACATTTCTAAAGCTAAGATAGCAGAGAGACTAGACAAAAATCACAAAGCAATAACAGTCTCATGACACATGGATATTTCATGTTTGTTACCTGAGCCTGTGAGCATCCAGGAAGCTCACATTTTGAAGGATGTTTGTGCTATTTATTTGCACCTGATTTCTGATGCATTTAATGCTGTGCTTCAGTCATCCCATGGTAGACTGGAAAAAGAATTCCAGTTCTGCCTATCCTTAGTGCCCAAATTGGTCCTGGATTTTGCAGGATGAAGGAGAGGACAGCCTTTCTCTGAGCATCATAGGTTTGCCAAAACTGGAGGTAGTATTAGGCAATGAGTGATTAGGCACGTGGTGATATTCAACTTTCCTTGCTACTCCTAGGAATGTCATGCTCAGGATTAAGCCAGTAAATGTATTGAGAATCAAAAGGGAAATCTTCACAGGTCAAAGAGGAAACCTGCTCTCTTTTGTAGCCTGTCTGCCTCATAAATGATCTTATAGCTTTATTTAACGTATCTGCAGTTATTGCAGGTAAATGGGACATTTAGATTCTTCTTATTGCTAACAAATGGACAGTCAACTGAAGAGAAGCATCCTTTCTGATTGTGTACGCATTTCCAAATGCCTGAAGCTGAAGAACCTACCTCTGAGGCACCAATTGCCATTTCCTGTCAATTCTTTCTCCCTACCTACCCCTTAATGGCAGCTGTAAGTTCTCAGTGTTTTGCAAATATAATTTTAAATTATGTGGGACAAATCTGTCGCAAATTCATCCTTGTAAGTAGCACCTCCCCTTCTCAAATGTGGATGCACTTTAAGACTGATAAAATATTTTTTACATATTAGAAGTTCACTAGTTTAGTAGATTTTGGAACAATTTTAGCAAAAAGAAATCTCTCTTCTCGGTGAATAAAGCACAGGTTTATATACCCAGGCTGTGTGTAATTCATCCCCTGCAAAGTCAATTAAAAAAAAAAAAAACATTTCTATAATGACTGCTTCCAAGAAGGGAATGATCAGAAAGTAAGTCATTGCTGCTCCCATTGATCCCCATTTTTAGTGCAGCAGAAGACCACAGCAGGAAGCCTCTTCAATAGGGTGTAAGAGAAGCAACAGTTTTCAAACTCAGCATTCCTGTCCTGCCAAACATTCACAAAAGCTGCTGACAAAACATAGACATCCATTTCATGAAAGTCCACAGACAGAGAAGAAACTCTCTCCAGGAGCTCAAGTTCTGCACACTTTTCTACAGAAAAGGGCAGAATATGCATCACAGAGTGACCTAGAGCTAAGCCTTACAGTATATGAGGCCAGAGAGTAACAAAAAGTAGGTGGGAGACTGGAGAGGTGAACCTTGAGGTCCTTTCATGACCTGTGCTCCCCAAAAGAAAAAGTGACAACATCCAGAGAGAGTTGCCTACACTAATTTCTATTGATTTTATTGTCATGACTTCACTGAGGGAAAGCAAAACTTTAGACTTTCCTTCCTTTCAGTAAAAGCAAGGTTGTCTCCACTGCAAGTATATGTATGTGCTAAGATAGGGCATAGAAACAACACAGGGACCCAGTTAAATCCCCAGCAAGTATGAAATACAGTACAGATTTGACTGACATTACTCACCAAGAGTTTACCACCACCAAAGAACCCAGCCATTAAAATGTGAATTGTTTTAGATTCTTGAAAGTCCCACAACTACTTAATAATCCCAAGAATTTAGGGCATTTTTTCAGGTTGTGTTAAGTCAACTAAAGTGTCACATGATGTTAGCTCACTTTAGATCTGGTGTTACATAATGCTACTGTAAAGCACATCAGAAATAAGAACTAAAAGCACATGGCTCTCTGCCCATAACCCAGTAGAGCTAAGAAAATTTGCCTATAGGCCAGTAACTGGGCATTTTCAGTCATATCTATGCTAAGCAGCTGCCAAATGCAGCTGCCTGGCAGAGGCTTAGCAGTTCAAGACTCAGAGGATCACACTGTGCACTATTAAAAAATATGAATAACTCCATCAAAACAGGACTTATTATTCCTTACTTTATTTTTGTGACTTTCTGAAATGGAACTTTCTTTATAACCTTACTGTATATTACAGTTCTAGGAAGGTACACTCAGATGTATCATTCCTGGAGAGCATGTTACTGATGCCATGTTCATGCTTGTTTGACTCCTAAGTGGTCAAAACTTTAAAGCATGGATCTTGATATCAAGTGATCTATGTGAGTATCCAACAGCAACCAAACTTTTTCAATATTCCTCATCATTTCAACTTCATTTACCCTGATAAAACTGGGAAGAGCCGTGGAAATCTCTTTACTGTACAAAGACTGTGTACTTCATTCAAAATGGAGATCCTTGTGTACAGTTTGGGGGAAGCCAGTGATAGAGCATGGCACAGAGTACATTGATGTAGTCACTTGCATACATTGAGACAACTTGTGGATATAAGCTGTCTTTATTGGACAAGCAAATTCTGCTTTCCTTTGTATTCTACTTGTTTTCATGCAGTGAGTTCAAGTGTTTGCTGTTGGACACTATCACATAGAGTCTCTCAAGTTTTATGTGGGTCAATTTACATTACTCTATATGGAAAGTAACAGAAGAGGCATCAAATCCATGCCTATTTCTTAAAATCCTTAAATAAGTCTAAAAAAAAAAAATCTGTAGTGGCGATTCCTACTACTCGGACAGCAAAAACAGATGATAAAGCAGTAAGCAGATGATCATCCATCAGTACTACTGAATGATATGCCAAAACTTTCATATTTTCCAATCCTGTTTGATACACCCTTGAGCCCTCTTAGGCATACACTGGCCAGGCTAGATATGATGAACTATGAATTTCAGTGTCTTTTGCAAAGAACATCTTCCTTATCCTGTCCTCTTCTGTCACACCTTATATTCAGGGTGAAAAATACATCCTTGAGGAAATCAGCATGATTTCTTCTATGTGATAAAGCCATGTGTTATTACTTTTTTGAATGTCAAAGAGAATAATTCACCTACATATGAGCCTGTTCCATGGTAAAAAGCTTCTCCACATCTTCTCCAAGCAACACTATCATCCAAAGTGTTATGTCATATGCTGTTCTGACAACTCACTGGGAAAAGTCAGAGTAACCCTGAGACAGATTGGATATTGCTGGAGATGGACAACTGCTGATCTGTAATAACTGCTCTGATAACGGGAGGTTAGGGCGAAGGAAATAACCTGGAGTCTTTCAGAATGAAATAAGATTTCTTGAGACTGATTGGACCGTGGTGCAAATCAGTTTGTTTAACAGCTCTTAGAACATTAGTGGTCTTAGTACTGTGTTCTTACTCACTGACTAATATTGAAGAGTGAGGGCTCATTGTTCATGTGAATGATTCAGATTTACCCTTGTGCGTACAAAAACGATTGCCTGGTTAAGTTGTGCTCAGGCCAGTTTGCCATCCTTTGTTTCTGTTTCTCTTATTCCAGAGAAAGCATCACAGATGTGGGCAAGCACTTCCGTGCAATGAGATGAGAACTCTTCAAAAAGAGGAACTTGGTTATGAGACAGGTTTGAGGTGATGTGGGGAGATTAGTCACTCTGCTGATTGTAGCACTTCCTCTGAACTGTGATTTTGCAAACTTTTATGTAAAGGGTACAGAGGATTTCTTGGTCTCTTCCAGTGTGTGACTTAGCAGAAGTATAATGAGGTTTAAGACAGTCTTCGTGCAAACACAAAAAATGTGCCCTTTCCTTCTGTAAACCTGCATATTACCCAGCATGCTGTGATTTTCCTACTTTATCCATCTCTCCACAAGTCCACCCTACTCCCCTCTTCCAAACAGTCTTGCCTGTGCTGATATATTTTATTCCTATGTCTTTAATTCTGCTCACATAGTTAATTTTCCAGTCCCTCCAGATTTCTCCTTTCAGCAGGGATGTTCCCCAGCTGAGCTGTCTGACTGCTCACAACCCACAGGGCTGTAGCATAGGGCGGAGCCATAACAAAGCACATGGTTAGTGGAGAGTGTGGGAAGAGCTGTCCCCAAGATTCCCCCACAAGAAAGGTCTGAAGCAACGGGTAGTGAAAGTTGCTAAAGATGTTTTTTTCAGTCAGTTAAGAAAAGGCAATATTTTTAAAATAGAGTTGAAAAAAGACATTGAAAAGCAGATCTTTGGTCTATATTTCTTCCGCATCAGAACAGGTCCTAACCAGTCCCGTTGCATCCAGCTCCTGCTTCTTCCTTGAACACATAGTTATGTTATTTATTTTAGTACAGCATTATATTCCTTAATATGTTATGTGTTGTTGAGTTCATTAAGAAATTGGAAGCACTCAGCTGTGCAATACAAGTCTTTATCCAGGAGATATCTTAGAGTGTAACATGGACACACTGTTACTGTTAAACCCCTATCTATCCTTCAGGTGGGATTGCTCTTGCTTATTTTTTGCCCTATCCTTAAGTATGCATTCCTATTCCATACAGTACTATTACACCCAAGCATCATCTCTCCCTCTGGAAAGTGGGGAGGTGACACAAGGTTTCTTTTTGTGGGCAGCTAGTCTTGTCTTTTCTAATAATGCCCTTCAAATGATTTCTCTGGCCTAAGGAAGATCACAAACCTTGTAAGATAAAGTCATTTCTGTCCATTTTACTTCAGACAATTTCACCTACTTCTGCACGGTGATTTTGTTTGATTTCTGTAGTTGTTCTCTCTCCCTGTCATCATCATTCACACATGTAGACCTAACAAGCTTACCAGAAAAGGATATCACAAGAAGAGAAATGAAAGCAGGCATTGGCATTCCGGTTCCCATATATATCCTTTTGGCTTTTTCCTTTTCTCCCTCCCTCTTTCTCCCTGTCTCTCTTATAGCTTCATGCAGTGCTTAGGGTTGCAAGTATGAAGAATGAGCGCTTTAAAAACCATCAATAGATTGATGACACTATGTGTTTTTATTCTCTTGTATTTTGTGTAGGCATTGCTTTTTTTTCCTTCCTTTGTTAACTTTGATCCCCAGGACCTTAACATGAGTTGGACAAAACCTGTAGGTTTTGGTGTCATTCAATTATAGAAGTATTGATAAGAATACAGCAGGAATTGTGATCAGTTCCTGTAAGCTCCTCATGGGTCTGCTTTTTCCAGATCATCACCCACTGTATTGCATAGACCATTACCTGGTAATTTCTTGATGTGAGCATTTGTGCTTGGTTTTGGTTAGATGAAATCAATTTTTTATTCAGAATTTATTAGTTTCCGTTACCCACCTTAAGCATCACTTCTAGTTTGCCAAGGTACTTGATTGCTGTACTTAGTTGTGATTTCAGTATAAGTCAGCTGTTCATTACAGCCAAGTGAGATGATTCAATTTTCTTGCTGATATACTGAATTCTTGTTATAACAGGAAACAAATATTTTCTTGGTAAGCTAAACTAATTTTTTTACGGTGGTGAATGACTCACTGAGAAATCATTCTTGACAGTGGCTGCAACCATTTTTAAACACTATTTGTCTAAGGGAGGAAGACTGTGTTCAGTTTCTTTATTTTATGGTACAGACTAACACATCCCTGTTTATTATTAACATTTTCCATTCTCTAGAAGAGAACTGTGGCATCCATACTAATAGCACTAGATCTCATTTTTCTTCCCATGGCAGCTAGTAGAAAAAATGTAATCTGTTACTAGATAGACAAAGCACATTTCTTCCAAGGTGTGCTTACCCAGTTCACAAAAGAAAGAGATATACATGCTTCATTAAGTCAATATTAATTAACTTGTACATACAACAGACTCTTTTCCTCTTAGGGGATATAGGTAAATCTTTACTGCTAACAATAGTGGGATGAATGACAACAGCTGTCTGAGACTGAAACTTCCCTACAGCATCAACAGCTATTAATCTTTCTCTTCACAGGCTAAAAATTTGCAGAAGTGTTTAGATTTGCATCTTTTATACAGCAGTGGTTTCCAACCTGACATTTTATGTGCCAAGCCTTGGCTCTCAGATTAGCAATCTAGGGCCCTAAATCAAAATGTTTAAAAGCAGAGATGCTGATGGATCTTTATTTGTCCTACTGCTCTTCTTATATTATTTCTTATGCATCTCCCAGTGTGTGATAGGACTGCACAGAAAAAAAAAAAGAAAAAAAAAAAAAAAGAGTGAGATTCTGCAGCCCTGAGATTATGTTGTAGAGGTCTTCTAATGCCTCCCATTGTATTATATTAGCCCAAGACATCAGAGGCAGATGTTGGTGGCATGGCAGTAGAGGTTGAATCTCCCCACCAATATTCCATTACGTTTTGTTGCTATGCGACAGATGGTAGAGGGGCAGTCTGACAAAATGGTGTCTGACATGGAAGTATGAATGAAGCACTGGCACTAGTATTTCTTCTCCAGACTGGAAACCAGAGGGCAGATTTCAACCCTCCCAAAGCTAATTTGCCAGATAAAACTACCTGTTTCAAACACTAACCTTTCACTCCACTAGCTCCAGAGGCCCTGCAGACATCTGCTTCTGGAACTAATCCGTCTGTCTTCTTGTTGTAGAAGCCAACGTAATATGAGATGATAGAATTTCACTTTGCCATTTTTCAAAATCTACAAAATAATACAAAAACTATATTCTAAGGACATGAAAAAAAAAAAAAGCAGAACAGCCTACTCAGAAAGTTAAGAAGGGCCAGATGATTTGCTTGAGCAACCACAAGCAACGTGATAGCCAGCTGATTACATATTGCTATTACTTGCATAAGATGCCTCATCTGTCCTTGCCTAAGCTACCACTACCATTTCATCAGTAAGTCTTCAATATTTTGTTTCTCCTCCAGTTATTTTCCTCAAGCTTTATTTACTGCATAATACTCACCATCTCTGAAGGCAGAATAATTATTTGCCTCACAGATTTTTTATGTCTGTCGTCATCATAGAAACAAAGTATTGCTTTTCCATATACTGATATGTGAGGGGAAGGGGCCAGAGGCTCGTTATTTATTTTAGGACTGTGTCTCGAAGTAAGGTCAGACTATCTACCAGTAAGGAGCACTCAGATACCTGCAGCTTGGCTTTTTAGACTAATTAACAACCTTGGATAGGAAGCCCAGCTCCCTTTAACTGTATCTGAGGGAGCACAGAGGTTCACATGGATTAACATAAATAACAAAAGTCTGGAGACTTATTGTCAAAGTCTGGCTCATCACCATGTGTAAGGATTCTGGCAGAGGCAGAGGAAGAATTCCATACTGCAAGGAAGATTTCAAATATTTCCTTCATGACCAAATTATAAGTACCTCAAACATGAAACCAGCCTTGCAGTTTCTGATATTTTTGGCTTCAGTCACTACACATCTAAATTTCTCCACAGTGCAGGCAGCAATCTGTGAGAGCAGATTTCTCACCTCATGCTGCTGACCTGTTTCTAGAGAAGAATCTCACACGGCATTCTGTTTGGGGCAAAAGTTCTGAATAAAAGGAATTACTGATAATTCAGTATCATACTCACCTGTGTACAACCTTAATTCTGTTTTGTCTGACCTTTCAAAAACTCTGCTTTGCCACCTCACTGATTTTTTATTCTATTTTTCACAGAAGTAAATATAGAAGAATGCAAAACTATATTCTGAGCTTATATAAATTATGAACTTTTTTAAAAATTAAACATGATTTTGATGAATCTTTAAGAATTTAGTAGATAATACGAGACTAATACATACCTTACCCGTGCACCATATGTACCCCTACGCACATCTGAAACTTTTGTTCTATTACTCTTTCCCAAATACTTTGTAGTGTATTCTGTTCTCATTTAAAATACCAAACCATCTACAGCAACTCCTCTTGCTCCAAAGCATCCTAGCTCTCACATTGGGTGGTCTGCTTAATTTTGTCTGTCCCAGATAGCTTGTATGTTTACGTAGCTCTGGTGGCAAAGTTATCTTTTGACCTCACTCAGTACCTGGCATAGTGTTAGGCATGTATTTCTCAAGTTACATAAATAATTGATTTTCATTATTATTTACATCAAGCACAATTGGATAATGGTACCCATCTGGAGAGATGCTGAGTAGGTTTGCAGTAGACGTCACAGATGCTTTATTCCACCACCACTTCCTGGCAGTCCCCCACACCACAGACCCCACATCTTCTACCATAACCACTTCTGTGCTGATGTGACTTCAGCCTTTGTGATAATGGTGTCTGCAGAGCTCAGGAGAGGTGGCCTCAACATTGTTCCAGTTTGCTCAAGTCTTCTTGCTGTGCATGTTGGTCAGCTTGTTTGTCACAGTTTCCAAATCTGGGTGTAGGCAAAATTCTCATTGCTAAGCTAGAGATGAGAAAGACACAGCCTGCAGAAGAAAGCCAATACATATGGGACCGTTGCAGCAACATCAGAGTTCTCTGAAGTAGCCAGTATGTCCATTATAACTACAGTATACAAGACTTTGCCTTATTCAGTTTTCTCATGTGTGATTGTATGTCTAAAATGGCAAGGGCAGTCTTTGTGTGGGAGTACTGTGGAGGTTTTGAATTAAATCCTTTGAATTCCTTTTTTTCACATTATTTTTATTTTCCACAAGAGTAGGTGGAGAGACAGTCAAACTGGATGGAAAAGGTGCTACTGACTCATAAGGATGAGAAATAGCCGGCCTTAAGAAGGCATTCTGGATTTATGCTTGCTGATTCATAACTTCCTACATACGTACGGGGGGGAAAAAGTGTGGATTCTGCCCTGAGCTATAATCTGCAGGAAACCCGCCCTCCCATCACAAAGTGAGACACTAGTTTCAGAGCTGTAGGTGGACTTAACTTCAACTCACAGAATTACGTTCCTGGGAAAAATTTTTAGAATAATGGCATGAAAACATTACCCCAGACTACCAATTTCTACTTTCTTTGTTTTCACAGAAAAGTCCAAAAACACCTAGATCTCTAACTTCCAAATTTACCACCAGGTAATACAAACATATTAATCAAATGAATGACAAAACAGAGTTGAATAGAAAAGCTACAAAGAACCGAATGTTGTAAGTAGTAGAAAACTGCTTTCCATGCAAGAGCTACTGGGTCTGTTCTTTCCCTTATGCCCCAAGAAGCTAAATATGACAGTATAGGAGGAAGAGTAACGAAAACAAGAAGTACAAGAAGATGACAGTTAAATAAATAAGGTAAAAGCAATTTATTTTCAAAGGAACTTGAACATCTTCCTATATCCAACCAGTGTTGGATCCATCAGTTATATCTTCATATGGTTGCATGGGTCCTTAAGAAGGAAGACTTGGTAGGGGAATATATGGAAATTGGAGAAAATCGAAAAATTTCCAGTTCTCACTGCTCAAAATTTATTGAGCACTGCAGATCATGTAGAACATGAGTAGCTTCAGAACTCTTCTTCCTTCTCATTCCCTTAACGTGTCTGCAGAGAGGACATACCCTGCTTAAGGTACTGCCCCAGCAGTGTGTAAGATATCCCTGAGCTGGGATTAAGAACAAGACTTTGCCAATTTCTAGTACCATAGACCAAAAAAAAAGTACTGTACTTAACGTGTTACAGGAATTGCCACTTAAGCTGAAGTCCTTTGTTAAACTTGGTGGGTTTGTGAAAACTTGTTCAAGAAGAGGTGATAATTGGAGAGAGCTTGGTATTCTGAAATCAGTTTCAGTCCTGTAATATATGCTAGTGGGAGTAGGGAAATTTAAACTTAGGCTGTTTTAAGTAAGTGCTGAGAAATTATGTTATCTTTTTTCGTAACTCTTACATTCACAGGTGTGAGGTTTCTTTCACTTCTGGTTTAGGTCAGAATGAAGATCAGAAAAGGCAAACAGTGACAACAATGGGAGAAAGTTGTGTTGAAGATGCTCAGATGCTGAAGAAACTGTATGTGGCTTGTGCTTCTAAATTCAAGCAATTATTACATAATTTAAGCAGAATCATCCTTGACTAGGCTTAACTCCATCACACAGTAATGTGAGCAGTGGAAAAAGTTGATGCTGGTGGAATTATTGAAATGAAAAAGCAGAATTTGGTTTGAACTGTTTAAATACAGTGCTTCCATGGCAAGTGATAACACAAGGCAGAGTGGAGACTACAGTCTAATTCAGAGTCTTCTCTCATATCTGTTTATTTTTCTCAGAAAATACTGTTGCTCCAACTGTCCTTCTTGGCAAGCTTTGCTGGCATCTAGAGAGTAAACAAACCAATTCAAGTACAGAAGAGTCTTGGGTCAAATTCTGGTTTTAATTGCAGCTGTGTAGAACTGTTACTCATGAGCTCTGCCTGCAAGCTAAGTGAATCAGAAGGTCATGTCTGGCTTCTGGGAACAGGAATTTAGAGTCATTTTCATCCCACTGGAAGATTACTGCAAAGCTTGCTACAAGTTCTGCTATCCCTGAAGGACTGCATTTTTTTCTGAAATCTTGATAGAGACTTGGCCCCTATCACTGTTTTAATGAGCAATCACTTTCCCTATGTAATGACTCTTAGAGAAGCTGAAATAGAAACTTTGTTAACTGTTGTAAATACCTTTATGGCTGAGCTCAGTGATAGAGGTCTAGCGTGCTACTTATCCCAGGTTTCTCAGCCCTTCACAAACGTGAAAGTTCTAAGGCAAAATGCAAGGTATGGGTCAGGTTTGCATCTTGTCACAATATCTGAGATTGTTCAAAGAAGAGATTTGCTTTCAGGCTTCTCTAGATAAGGAATTATTTTGTTTACTTTCATCACACCAGATGTCACCAAAGTAATTTTGATGTTCAGTGGCTAACATAAAAGATTTATGGTGTAAAGCTGTGCTGGCAAAACATTTGAAGAGCACAAGGGCTGCTTTAAAAATAGGCATAGATCAATAGCAGCAGAATTCATTAAGATGGCAATTTCTTTATTATGTTAGGAAATGGCATGATAGTTTCATTAGTAATAAAGGGAAAACTCCTTCAGAGTTTAAAGCTTACTGTATTAGGGTCTAAAGTGCTTGTAAAGATTTGATATTTAGGCCTCTTTTTAGGCTTTATCTGAGTTTCTAGGTAACAGAGATATCTGTGACGTGCTAATCTTTAAGGCTTGATATGTAAGAAAATTGCACCCCACAAAGATATGTATGTATGAATACTCTTTTTTCAATCCCACTCTAGGAAAAGAGATGCCAGGAGAATGCACTTTTAATAATTCCTAGAAAAAAAATTGTCAAGGTTACAGAGACCTCATCAGCTTTCCTGATATGAAGTTTTCACATCATGTGGCCAGAAAAATAATTTTCTCACATTCCCTGGAAGAAACTGAAACTAGCACAAAGACGAATGACCATCCCATTTGCTCTCCTGTGGCAGGTGTTGGGCTCCTGGTTCTCCCAGATACCTTATGAAGCCTGAGCACCCAGTTTCACCCACACACAGCAGTGCCCGTGGGCTTGGTCCTGCCAGCCCCTTGACCATGGAGCAGAAGATGCTGTGACCAGGAAGGCAACTTCAGTTTCATTCCATGTTATGCAGTTCAGCACTGAGATTTATGGTGAGGCAGGCTGCTGTGGATTTTCCCTTCTCCCACACTCCCTGGTTGGCTGTCAGTCACCTGTCAAAGCAGCCGAAACAGTGGCAGAAGCAGGTTTTAGCATCATCAAACACAAGTCATTAGCCTTAACTGGACAAGAGGAACAATCTTCAGGGATCTGTTCTTATCTCCAAAGGAGAAGGGGGAAATGAAAATGTGATGCATCTCTGTGGGGTCTGTAGATCTGAGTTCATTTCTTTTAATGCCTTAGGAATAGAAAACAGAGAAGGATTTCAGCGTTTAGTGCTTTACTACTAAGATTAATGTTTTATAGCAGTCATAACAGCTATATTTTCCCTTTAACATTAAGAGTTATTATCTACTGTTTTTTGCACTGCGTTCCCCTTTTGCTCATAGCTTTTCTGCATGTCACACACCTGCTTGGCTGAAGCAAGGATAATGAATGGTCTACTTGACAAATTCCAAGAGGAAATGGCTTTCTCAGGTAAAAGAATCAGCACAGCATTGTGAAGTCTAGCTTTTCTTTTGTTAGTTGCTGGGACCTGATTCTGCCCTTGTTCATGTTGTTTACAAAGGTTCCCACCAGGAACACAGAGAAAAGCAAATGGAATTGATTTCACAAGAAAGCTTGCAAAGACTCATCGGTAAAGGCAGCAGACTAAGGACATCTTCAAACAGTTTGTTGAAAATACTGAAATATGAACTCTATTGTCTCTTTGTAATTGGTTACAGAATTCATGTGTATCATTTCTGTTCCACAGACATGGCAGTGTAACTCTGATTTATACCACCATTGCAGAGGTTTTAGAATTTAGAAGAAAAAGATATTGACTATTATTTTCTGAACGCAGGTCATGAACCACTGGAACATCCTGTATATGAAGATTCATACCCACTTACAAGTAAACAAAGGAAATGGGGCAGGCAGGACTGAAGCCAGATCATTTATACTTTTACTTATAAAAATATTTTCTTTTAAGCAGTGAGTCCTAGCTAAATATTTAAAGGATGTAACTCCAGCCCAAAAAGCCAACTGTATCCTGGGCTGCATCAAAAGAAGTGTGGTCAGCAGATCAAGGAAGGTGATCCTGCCACACTACTGGACACTGGAGAGACCTCACCCTGGAGTACTGTGTCCAGACAGGGAGTCCTCAACACAGGAGAGATGTGGACCTGTTGGAGTGCATCCAGAGGAGGGCCGTGAAAGGCCCTATGTGAAAGTCCCCTGCCCTATGGGGACAGACTGAGAGAGGTGGGACTGTTCAGCCTGGAGAAGGCTCTGGGGGGACCTGATAGTGGACTCTCTCTATCTAAAGTAAGGCTATAAGAAAGAAGGGGACAGATTCTTTAACAGGGTCTGTTGTGATAGGACAAGGGGAAATGGTTTCAAACTAAAAGAGCGGGGGTTTAGATTGAAGATAAGGAAAATGTGTTTTACAGTGAGGGTGGTGAAGCAGTGGAGCAGGTTGCCCAGAGAAGTGGTGGAAGCCCTATCCTTGGAGATAATCAAGGTCACGCTGGATGGGGCTCTCAGCAACCTGATCTAGTTGTAGGTGTACCTGTTCAGTGCAGGGAAGTTGGACTAAATGACCTTTAAGTGCCCCTTGCAACTCAAACAATTATATGATTTGGAGATTCTATTATAGAGTGTTGTGGTACATTAAGCCAGATCCTTTTTCTCCTCCAATTCCTCTCCAAAACTTCTTTTAAAACATGAGAACAGCTGCTCTGCTTGTGCTCTCTGGGGCTGTATCTCCCAGGCCTGGGTGGTCCAGCTGTCTAAGGCAGAAATCAGACACAGGGAGGCTCCTGCCAAGACCACCAGAGACAAATCTGTGGGGACAAAGGGATCCTCCAAGGCACAAAACCTGAGGGATTTGTCCTGTAACTTTAAGTTGTAACCCAGGCCACTTGACCTCCACCCAGTAGAATGGCAAGCTGGAGTTTTAATTAACATCCTCCTATGCTCCAAACAAAAACAGAGCGTAATCAATGAGGCTGGCTCTTTGTTTTTATCTAAGAGGTACCACTAAAAGGTTTGGGTGGATTAATTTGCATTGCCATAAAAGCCAGGTAGTTCAAGGTATTTGGAATACATCGTTATTGTTCTCCAGAGCAGGCTTAAAAACAGAAAATTGTCTCTGTTTTTAAAAAAAAATGTTACTGGTTTTTCATTTCTTCACAGCTCAATATAAAGGGAAGCTCAGTCTAAAATCTCTTACATACATCCTTCTATATTGCATTGTTAAAAACAACTGAGCATATTCAACTGTATTTGAATCATACTACATTTTTATGCAGATATAGTCCAAGCAAATAGATAATAAATATACACAGAGTTAATCACACATGGATAGGATACTACTTTTTTTCTAGTCAAAAATATATCTTCCTGTCAAGACTTTCATTCACTTTTAAATAAAGCTAATCCAATAAATAAATAAATAAATACATACATAAATAAATTCTTTAGGTTATCAGAATGACATAGAGTGAAATCCTCAATGATTTAACAAAATGCATAGAGCCATTCAGTCTGATTATCCATTGTAAATTGCAAGCAATATAAAATGAAGGCAATTGAAAACATAGCCTCAGTAATTCATGGCTGACATGCAGGGAATGTGCAGATGAAAAGTAAAAGACATCAGGTTGTTAGCAGAATGAGGAATAGAGAAAGGATTTTGCCCATTATGCCCAAGAGTTGGTAAACATATACAGTCTCCCTAACTCTGTTGCTGATTGTACAAGGGTTGCAATAAATAATAACTATGTCATTTTTATTATCTGGATGTTCAAGAAATTGCCCATTTAAGGGTCTGGCTTTTTTCATATAGAGTAGGAGGCATATTAGTGTAACATGCTTTAAAAGAAGTCTTATATACTAAATTTCTCCTGAGTCAGTGATGATTTCCCATTTTGATCTGCAATATATTTGAGCAATACAGTCACTGTGATCCATTAAATTTATAAATATGTATGTGCCTATCTTTTCGTCCCATATATAGCAGACGTATTTAAATATGACTATCTATCTAGAAGTATCTATCTTTTCATGGATAGGTAGCCATAGCATTTAAAGTATGGTCTGCAGATCTATCAAGTCGCCAGGCAGACTTCAACCACTTACATCCATTCAGACCAAACATCAGAACCCTGGTAGTCTGGAATCTACAGAAACAATTGTTATTTCAAGTTAACCATGTTACCTAAACTTACTTTTCATTTGAAATAATTTTTTTTGTCACAAAGTATTTTTCACTTTTTAACAACAGAGGTAACACAGTTGCATTACTGTTATTAAGAAATATTCATACTGGTGCAAATTACACATAGTGTTGCTAACTACAGTCTGGTCTGTTTACATCCTATCTTCATCCTGCAAGAAAGACTGGACACTTCTTATCCTAAATAATCTGATTCTGTATTTGTCACAGATTTATAGGAGCCAAGTAGTATTAGCCAATGCTATCATTCTAAGGGCCTACTGAACAAAACTGTTTAAACCTTCATTCACAGTAGTTACTGTTAAAAATGCAATAATTCAGCTTCCCAGAATCCCAGAATTCCAAAATGGCTGAGGCTGTCAGAGACGTGTGGAAGTCATCTGGTCCAACCTCCTTCTCATGCAGGGCCACTCAAAGCAGGCTACCCAGGACCATGTCCTCCTGGCTTTTGAAGATCTACATGGTAATGGAAATAAAATAATAGAAAAGTTTGAGTGAAGGGTCCTTGAAGAACATCTAGTTTCAAAACTCCTGTTGGGGGCAACGCTGCCGCCCACCAGATCAGGCTGCCCAGGGCCCTGTTCAACCTGGCCTTGAACGCATCCAGGGATGGGGCAACCACAGCTCCTCTGGACAACCTGTACCAGTGCCTCACCGCCCCCTGAGTAAAAAATTTCCTCTGAGTGCTTCATCTAAATCTCCTCTCTTTTAGCTTAAAACCATTCCCCCTTGTCCTATCACTATCTGCCCATGTAAAAAGTCAGTCTACCTCCTGTATATAAGCTTCATTTAAGTGCTGAAAGGCCACAGTGAGGTCTTGGAGCCTTCTCTTCTCCAGACTGAACAAGAACAACTTTCTCAGCCTTTCTTCATAGCAGAAGTGCCCCAGCCCTCTGATCACCTTCATGTCCCTCCTCTGGACCTGCTCCAACAGCTCCATGTCCTTCTTGTGCTGGGAGCCCCAGGATTGGACACGGTACTCCAGATGGGGACTTACAAGGACAGAGGGAGACAATCACCTCCTCTCCCTGCTGGCCACCCTTCTTTTGATGCAGCCCAGGATGCAGTTGGCCTTCAGATCTGCAAACACACACTGCTGGCTCACATCCCAAAACCCGCAAGTTTTTCTCCATGGGGCTGTTCTCAATTAATTCTTCTCCCAGTTAATACACATATGTGGGATTGTTGCAACCCAAGCGCAATATCTTGCATTTGGCTATGTTGAATGTCATTAGGCTCAAGTGTGCCCACTTTTCAGGCTTGTCCTTGCCCCTTTGGATGGCATTTGTTCATTCTGTTGTGTCAATTGCACCACTCAGCTTGGTGCTGTTTGCAAACTTGCTGAGGGTGCACTCAGTACCCCTGTCTTTATGTCATCAATAAAGATGTTGAAAAGCACTGATCCCAAGACAGACCTCTGGGGGACACCATTCATCACTGTCCTCCACTTGGACATAGAGCCACTGGCCACAGTCCTCTGTCTGTGACCATGCAACCATTTCCCTATTCACTGAATAATCTATCTTTCAAATTCATATCTTCCCAATTTAAAGGTAAGAATGTGATGTGGGACCCTATCAAAGGCCTTGAAGAAGCCCAGGAAATATCCAAGTTTCTTTCAAAAAGGACTAGAGAACTTCTTTTTCCTGGGTCTAAATCTTGTTTTCTAATTTTGCAGTTTCATGAGCATTCAATATTTGTCCTCATTTTTCTTCTAGACAAAAACAAACAAACAAACAAACAACACAAACAACAAAACAGTGATAAATTGTCTTTAGGTTCTTAAAATCTCCTCTTCCTGGGCCCACAGAAGTCCCATTGTAGCTTAGCCTGTCATAGTAGAGTTACAGAAAGGACCTGAGGGTAATAGAGTCATTTTATAGAAGTATATTTGTTTCAAAGCATCACAGAAGTCAGTGGGTGAGCACCATGCTGACCACCATGCTGAGACATATTCATCCCAGAGGATGTTCCTTAGGCACAGTTTGTTCCTGCACTGGCAATTAGTGGATCATAGCAGAAACTAGAGGTGATACACTCTAATTGATGTCAATAAGCTTTAAATGACTAGATTTTCTTCTGAAACTTTTGCTGTGGTCTGAAATATTTTCATGCAACTATAACCTACCTTTTTCATTACCTGGAAACAGCCTCTATTATACAGGCTTTTCAGAAGATGGAGTCATTCACAATGCTCTCTGAACAGCCAAAAGCACAAAATGAATCCTGAGTGGCCAACTGCATGTCAAAACATGACCTGCACAGTACCGTGAGTGTAAACTAGAAATTTTTATCCATTTTCATGGATGTCTTCTGTTGATAACCACTGATCAAGAGTGTAGTCTGTCAGTCACCTATTCCCCCATCCACAGTCAAGCTCTCTTTCAGCTCTCAGGCTGTTAGTGGAAAGAAAAGAGGGCAAAGATATTCAGTTTTGTTTATGTGACTGTAGCCAGAAGGACTAGAAATAACTTTATTTTGCAGACATCATTTATAAGTAGATGTTTTAGTGGTCTCAAAAGACAGGGATGTAGCATAGACATCATGACTGCATAATATAACATCAGATCTTGGAAGAAAAAGACAACTGCCATGTAAATGGAAGAAAAAAAAAAGACCTTCCCAAAAAGTCCTTTTGGAAGCACAGAACTTAGAGCTGCAATGTAGATCATCACAAGAAAAATCACACACATGATTATCCCATGGACTAAGGCAAGACCAGATCCGTGCCTGTCAGATATCCCTTCTCTTTGTATAACCTTTCTACCTGCGGTGCCTCCTTTCCCTAGTCTGATTCTTGAAAGTTTTCCTCCAGTCTCTCTTCCGAGTTTCAATTTAATGCAATTTTCTTTAATACTTCATTTCCCCTCCTGGTTCACCCAACAATAGCAAACACAGAGACACCAGGCTTGTAGAGATGTGCAGAGCACTGTATACCTGCTCTGCTAATCTACTTCTTTTTAAAGCAGGCTGAGATGGTGATACTAATAAGGATTTGAACATCTGAATCATTGGAAGATTAGAAGCTGTGCATAATTCAGTGCTCAGATCTGAAGAAAGAGGAAGAGAATTGCAGGGTAATGTCCTGACATGCACATTCGCACCCACACATCACACAACTCATCAGTCTACTTTCAGACTAGAGATTTAAAGGGCAGTCTTAAGCTTGAGGGATGCATAGCTGTCCTCTTTTCTAGTAACTGTATAAGATATTGCAAAAATGGATCATTGTAATTGGGATGGAGGAGAATTTCCCCTAAGGGAATATACCTGTGTTATTGTTTTTCTATGATTAATGACAAAACTGTCAACTTGGCTTCCTAAGCACCCAGTAATAACTAGTGAGCATTCATACATGATAGTGGACAAAATAAAATTCAGCAAGGAACTAGAGGGTTTCTCATTCTCTAATAGGAAAATTATTTAAAGCATTTTGGAAAATAATTTTCCCTTTTCCTTTTCATTCGCTTTTTTTCCTCCTAGGGGTGACCAGAAAAAAATGATGACCAAAAAAAAAAAAAAAGAAAAAAGAAAAAAAAAAACAACAACAGAAGACTCTTATGTCAAACAGAGCAGGTGATGCTGATCACAGAAAGAAAACTTAATTAAAGTCTTGCTCACTAGAACAGTGCCATTATTTGTCACACAGGAGTGATCTTCTACCCAGAAATGTTTGTACAGTCTATTGGTGAAAGTTCAGGGGCAGACACCCAGGTCTGCATCTGCAGGCAGTTTTCACAGCAAGTATTGGTGTGAGTTCATTGTGACATTTAAATGCACCAACCAATTGAGTAAAAAATATAAGTTAGACCTCAGTGGAGAGAAATTTCTAACTTGATGGAAGATAAATATCATAAATCTGAGATAATCTGATCCTGGATATGTCTTTATAATATGCTTGTGAGACTTTTAATGCAGGTTAACATTTTCTGAGGAAGAATGAGGAAGTTCTCACTCTCTGAAGTGTGAATTATAAATTGATTCTTGTACTTAAGTAATTCTGCAAATAGATTTAACTCTTCTTTGAATTTTAGAAGTTTACTCCCAGTAATGTATTTGACACTGATTTTGAATAGCCAGTTCAAACCTGGAATAGTCAAAAGTTTCATCCTCTGGAGCGGCAGAATACTGCATTTATAAGAACTGCATAGGAAGTCTGTTTAATACATTGTTCTGGTTTCCATGACTACCTCTAATAAATGTTTGTATACCTCAGCAATGTCTACATCCAGTTACAAACCCTTTATTGACATTCACTTCCCGCTGTATTTGGCACAATATACTGAAGTCAGGAACAATTATCATTTTAAAGGAAACAGATATGGCATGTTCACACTTTCAAGCTCTTTATTTTTTTTCTCAAAATCCCAGGTGGTTAGAGTAGCACATACACAATTACAGTACTCACAGTGATTTCAGTCATTTATGGAGCAGCCAGTAGGAGGGCTAATGCCTGGGTTGTGCATACAAACACACGCTCAGACAAGCTCTAGCACCCAGCTTCCCTTGGTAGTGTTAGTTCTGCTAGAGTACAGATTCCAATGCTACCTGGAGCACAAAAGGTTTAGATAAGTCCAACTTCATGCTTATTTGTTTTTCTTGACAACATCACAGGCACTGGACACAAGCCAGGGCAGGACATTAAGAAAGCCTTCTTCACAAGAAGGGCTGCCCTACAGCAGGCTGCCCGTAGGGAAGATGGAATCTCTATATCTGGTTTTCAGGACTCAGCAAGACAAAGCCATGGCTGACCTGATCTGGTGTTGGCAATGGTGCTGGCAATGGACAGCCATTTTGTTTGAGAGGTCAACATCTCCAAAGTCCCTTCCAAAGACTTTTCTGGTTTCTATCTCTTGTTAAAGCTAAGAGATCCTATTATATGAACTGGATGCTGTAAGTTCAATATCCCTATACATTCACATTGCTGTATACACATGCATGTGTGCTCACTGACACAAATGACAAGTTGACCAGTGCCAGGACAAGAGGTACTGGGTACAAAACTGAAACAGAGCAAGTTCCATCTGAACACCAGGAAGAATATTGTGGAGATCCTTAATCACTGAAACAGTCTGTCCAGAATTTTTGTGAGATCACCTTCCATGATGGAGATCTTCAAAGTCTGCCTGGTCATGGTCTTAGGCAACCTGCTCTGTGTATCCCTCCTTGCGCAGCAGGGTTGACCAGATGACCTCTAGAGGTCCCTTCCAACCTCAGCCATTATGTGATTCAGTGATTTTGTGAACCTGTACTTTAAAGAACACTAAAGGTACCTGCATTTTCATTTACACTTTGCAGAAAATTAAGTTCTAAAATACAGCTTCTAAATATCTGTTTGACCTATGTGTAGGTATTATTTTTTTGCCCAAAATGTAGGCTGTGGCCCCCAATGGGGGTTGACAGGATAATTCAGGGAAGGGAGAGTTGCAGAATGCATAGTGCAGCCATCAGCAGCAGCTCACATCCTCCAGGGTGGAGGCATGAGTGCTTACAGCTGCTGCAGTCATTTCAACTGGTTTGTACATTCCTGCCTATAAGGAACTGAATGGATGCTCTGGAGATGGCACAAAGATAAGATAAAAGTGTGTTACATTTTTAGGGTTTTGAGAAGTACTGATGTTGTCTGTCTCTTGCAATGCAACAATTCAGAGTTTTAAGGTTAGATGTGTTGGATAGGGTCATTAGCCCTGCACTGCAAGCCCCCATAAGGATAAGCTGGTTTCAGTGACTAGACAAGGCTATGAGTAAAGCAAGCTCAAAGAGAAACAGCTTTTCTGAGCAGCCTCAATAAATCTCTGGGTATCTGGAATGCAATGAGAAGAGGAGAATGCCTCTGTGGAACAAGGCCAACCTTCCATTAACTGATCTCTGCTGTGCTGGACTGATCCTAATTTGCAGTGTACGTTTTGATGGGAAGAAACAATCGCTTTAATTGAATGGTCAGTTTCGTTCTCTCAGGCACTGCAATGCCACTTGCAGAAAAAAAATAACCTTTGGGCCACAACTTCTTGTTCCTTATTCTAAAGCAAACACTTCCAGAAGATTTTGTAAAATCTACTTTAACAAGCACACAGAACAGGCATTTTCTTTATTTTCAGAAATATTTACTAGTCTCAGAAGACACTGAAATCATATATTTAATCATATATGTAGAAAGCTTACAAAAAAGGAAACAAATCCTGCAGATCTGATATGTTTAGCACACTCACTACGCACAAGGCTGATGGCCAATGTTTCCCTTTAAGGATCTGATTTAAGGTCTCCTTATGTAGAAGGAAATCTTCCAGCAGCAAAGAAAGCAGCAGTGGCAATGCAGCATAAAAATTCTTCAAACACAGTCTAGAATTTGTTCTTATGAAAATATATTTTCTAATAGCTTTGTAGAATTAAACTGTACTTAGTACTAGTGTCCTTGTTTCAAGTACGCTTTGCTCCTTCTCTAAATCCTTCCTATCAAATGCTTCTGTTTCCTCTTTCCTACTCTCAGCCAAGACACCCCTTGCAAAAGCAATCTTTGGCTCTGTAGTACACACCAGATCGCACACCTTTTCTTTCACCTCTCCTTGATCCCTGGTACTTCTGGCTCGGTGTATGTTTTTCTTCTTCCCAGGCCTCACTTTTTCACTACATCCTACCCACCTCTGCATGTTCTTGGCTTATGGAGGTCAGTGGGAACTGGCAGCTGGTGAGAAGCAGCTCCAGCAGATGCGTAGGGCAGGGAAGGAAGGAAATTCTGCATCAAATGGTGCAGATGGAGCCTGACCCTATTGTGTTCACTTGGCCCTGCCATTCAATGAACAAGTCCTTCCCTTAGCCCTGAGCAGCTTTTTCTGTATCTGCTGCAAACCCAAGGCTGGTCAACAGCTCGTTACACTATTGAGCACTAAGAAGTTGCTTTCTTAAATATCAGACTTTTAATGGATTTAATATGTCATGAGGAACAATAGTTTCTGCATGTAT
Source organism: Gallus gallus (assembly GCF_016699485.2). Lineage (NCBI taxonomy): Eukaryota > Metazoa > Chordata > Aves > Galliformes > Phasianidae > Gallus > Gallus gallus. The sequence continues at coordinate 43,314,821 of NC_052532.1, forward strand.
GAAGCAACCGTTAGAAACAGTAAAATAATGAGAAATTACTAAGAATTACTTAAAAAAGATGTTAGGTAAGAGACATTCCAGATGAAAATGCCCTAACATCATTACTTTTGATAAACACAGCTACTGTATTGTCTCAAATTCCTGGCAAGCACAGGGCACAAGCATATATTACACGTGATAGGCAATAAGCTGTGCTAGAGAGAAAGCCATGAAGTCTAAAATTTATCTTAAATAAAAATCAGAAGAGTTTTGTATTACACTGTTGTTTTACCTTCTCATAGAGTTCCCTTGAATTTATTAAATTATGGTGTTTTTTTTTTTCTATTCAGCTTTAACCTACAATTTCCTGTTTACTTGGAATTGTAGTATGAAGTTTATTTTCTGCCATTTTTTATTTCTCCCTTTCTTTCTTCCTTTCTTTCCTTTTTCCTCTCTTCCTTTCTTTCTTTCTTTCTTCCTTTCCTCCTTTCTCTCTTTTTCTCTTTCTTTATTTCTTCCTTCCCTCCTTTCTTCATTCCTTTCTTCCTTCCCTCCTTCCTTTTCTCTTTCTTCTTCACAAATTGTTTCAATAACTAGTAAAAGCTGGTGGGAAGTTCATTCCAAGAATGAAGTTAATGAAGGAAGCAGATTTTGATTCCTTACAGAATTAGAAAACTGTGTCCATGGAAACAAAAAGAGAAGTAAAACCTGAGATTCCCCTTTTCTTCTCTACTGTATGACGTGACAAGAAATAATCAGTGTAGTGATATCTGAGGACAAATATTTTGTTGTAGCAACTCCAATAAATGAAGTGCCAGGAAACAAGCATCAAACAAGCTCCAAACGATGACACATGCTAAAAGGTAACACCTGCTATTTCCTCAACTACTGTGTCTTGGCATGCAGTGCTGCAATGAGAATCCCAAAGCTATGGATCTGCAGACTTATATGTGTTTTCTCTCTACTTCTATTGTATTAAAAAACAAACAAACAAACAAACAAACAAACAAAAACACTAGTTTTGATTCTTGCTTGACAAAACGTATCACAATAGCTCATTAAACCATGCATTATCATAGTTGATGCATTATCATGGCTTTTCTGTTGATAAAGGTCTCAAATTTGGCTTTTGAGATTATTTCTCTCACACAAATATTTATACTTTACTTTTTATTGTAATCAAGATGTGTCAGAAATCCTGAACTGGAGTGATATTTTTCTCCAACTTTTTTCTATTCAGAATTGTGTGCACATAGCAGTTCTCTCCCTCAGAAGAACACTACATTCTCAGTACATATATTTAAAGTCTTTATTTAAAAATAATATTTTTGATGAGAAAACTCTCTCCTCTGATTTCTCTCTGTCATGAGTCCCAATAGCCTTGCAACATCTTCCTCACTCTTCATTTAGAAATGCTGAACACCCATACTTCTATTTTTCCAGAGAGTACAAATCTGCTTTCCCTACTTCTTTGGACAGGTCAGCTTTTCCAGACAGAAAAGAACTCTCATACCTCATGCATTTCAGTGAACCTTTTTTGTTGCAACAAATATATATTAACTGACCCTATTTTAATAACCTGTGGCAGTTCTTTCATTTTAAACCTCTGTTATATAGCCATTTGGGAAATTTGAAGAAAGGATTTAGCAAACATAGTCACAGCTATGAAGTATGAGTCACACTGAGGCAAACAACTATACACGCCCCACACACACACTTGCATACTAGTCATAATCAGTGCAGTTACTGATTTAATGGACCAGAATGACCAAAAACTACAGCTCATAACCTACTTCAGATAGAGATTTACTACCAAAGCCTTCCAGATTAGGACCACAGGAACAAGACATCCAAACTCTGTTTTGACCAGAGGCAAGAAACTACATGCACAAGTCCACAAGGCATAATTTGAGAGCTACTGTTTTCTCTTTACTTTAGCAGCTACCTAAAACAGTCCAGTTTTTCTTCCTTCCTTCATTTGCCTTGATACCTCATATAATACTAACACTTCTGTTTAAGGTGCAGAGTTTGTCTTTTCTGCTATACTCCCTCATCTCCACACTGGCAGTGCTCTAAAGCTTTGCTCCTTCTCAGAATAACCTGGGTTACTGGTTGAAGTACCAGCCCAGCAACAGGATTAGCATAGGAACATCAATAAAGTCTTCTCTGATTAAGAAATCAGTCTTTTCTCATTCATTAGCCAAACTTACTAGAAGTGACAAGAGTGACTGAATTATAGCACAAGTGATGGTACTTTTCCATTAAATTATGCTTGAGCTAACTTAGTTGGAAAAATGCCCTGTTACTTCATTCGAGTCTAAAAAAAAATCCCCAAAGCTGACTCTAGAACTGGCAAGGCTTCAGAAGTATCTTCTAAGTGCACACACACACACAAGTCTACTTGATGACAATTATTAGTTTCTTTTGCATAGACTTCAGCATGCATCTTCTCCTGAGAGAAATAAATGAGATGAATGCTTGTGCATCACTAAGAGTGTATCTGACTAAAATCATCTTATAACCATACCTCTTTCAGTTCTGAGCAATGTCACCTTTTATTTGGGGTATTTTCTGTGAGGTTGATATGTATGCTTTAAAGGAGATTATCCAAACTTATCACTTCTTGAACACATTCTATTTCTAAACTCAGCTATTCATTGCTCTCATTACATTGTCAGAGAAGTTCCCCAGTGAGTATGAGACAACACATCTGAGCTGGAAGTCTCATGAGAGTTAACCAGCCCCAGTGCATGGGCCGAGCACTGTGCTAACAGCTGTGCTGCTGCCAAGCCCCAGATAACTAGCACATGTACCTGCTAGATAAATCTGCAGTGTCTTATTTTCTATCATGCTCCACAAAACCTTTTTAGAAGTTCAGGATTATGATTCCTTGGCTTCCCTTTAAAATTCTTTCTGGTAGTTCCTACAATTACTCATGCATGACTTTATATTTAATAACTGTAATTAAATCATAATTTATCTAGTGCTTCAACTGTGATCTACATGAACAACTTTGCTAGGATAGTTACTCAAGTCAATAGTTTCTTGGCCATTCCACAGAAGCGACTCAAATAGTAAAAGTGGGATTGACTTCGGGGGACTGCTGAAACATCCCTCATTCCAAAGAACAACTAAAGTATTTGAATTCATGTTTTTGCCTGGGAACAGCAACAAAAAGCCCTTCTGGCATAAGAGTGTTATTATTCTTCCTAGTTTTTTATTGTTTTTTATTGTTTTGTTTTTTCAGCTTGCTTCTGGTAACATTTCAACTTCTTTGAGTAATTCTCTTTCCTACAGAGGAAAAGCCTCTTTCTTCTATCAACTCCTTTTTTTTTTTTTTTTTTTTTTTTACCTTATATGGTGAAAATAACTGTAATGTTTTAGCAGTGTCTTTACAAAGAAATTGTCACCTTTTGGAAGTCTGATAATCTCAAACATTTCCTATTTTTCTATAGTATAAATGACTGGTTTGTTATCGATTTCTGTGCTTAGTTTCTGTTAGTACCACTTGGCTTACAGCTAAGCCACACTTTCACTGTAGAGGTGATGCTCTTCTTAGGCCAACTGCTGGAAAGAAAGACTGCTCTTCACTGAAGAAGTCTGTAAAGACCACACACGGAGGAATGAAGGCCAAACACTGCAAACCTGACTATAACTACTCAGGATAGTCAGACACAAGGATAGAGTGTAGATGTCTCAAAGCATGTCCAATACCTTAACCCCTACATCATCCTTTCACTGTGCTATTGCTTTTCTTTCCTTCTTTTTGTCTTTAAGGTCATTCCAGGCAAGTCTGAAATGCTTCCTTTTGTCCTTTGATATCTGGGCTCTGAAACACAATTAAAGTAATCCAAAAACCAACTCAAATTTATCATTAATAATTTTCAGCAAGGATACCAAGCACATAGAGCAGGGAGGAAAAGAAGTGGAGGGGGAAGGGGGAAGGGAGGGGAGGGAGGAGGAGGGAAGATATTCTTAAGCTTTATCCTTACCTTTGTTTTTCTTTGTCAGCTTTTTCTCTTTACCTCAAATTACCTATCCTTTCCTCTCCTTGGCTGCTGGAAATGGATCCTCTTTTTATCTTTCTGCCCTCCCCATCTAGTGCTGCTACTTTTAGAATCCTTTTTCATCTTTCTTTTTCTATCCTTGAATAAAACAGTAAATACCATTAGGTAAAAGATTTGCTTAGGCATGATTATCCACTGTAATCTGGGTCTTTTGGAACATTCTTGATGTTGGATGAACATCAAGGAAGGATGAAGGACCAAATTTTAGCATCTCTGTTCCCAAATGTTTCTTTATCTAAACCTTTAGCAACAATTTATCACAATGAACAGTTCATCAGTTCCAGTGGCACGTCTCCTAGTTTGTCACACCTTACTTTGAGACTGTGCTTCTTCCAGCTTTCAGTCTGACATTTTTTTCTAAATTTTCCTTCCATCTATTCAAAAACAACAACAATAACAACAACAAAACATTATCTAGTTGAAATTCTTTCTTAGCCAGACAAGGAGTGGAACACACAAATGTAAGAATTGATATACTTAGGTAGATAAAAAGTCCATCTAGCCCTATCAGCCCATTTTCATAACAGATAGCAAAAGTTGTTTGAGGAGCATCAGAAGCATATGCAATTAATTCAGTGATCTTTCCCTGAGATGTCCAACCTGTATCTGACAGATAGTCAGCTTACAAACCTCCCAGTTCAAAATTCACATTCAAAATAGCTGGCAAGAGATGTTCTTGCATCATTTTGTCGGAATCCTTAAAGTCATGCAAACTTCTGGCTTCCAGAATATCCTGTGACAATCAGTTTTGCTATGTGTGTATGTGTTGTGAAAACAATTCCTTTTTTGTGCGTGTTTTGAAACCAACCACTTTAGTGGTAGTGCTTTAGATTTCACTTTGCTACAAATCATCTTTCTTATCTAGAAGGAAGATAATTTCCAAAAGGTGTCCAGGAACACTTCAGGCAGACACTGAATATTTGGGGATCTATGCTCAGATCCCAAGCAGAGCCTATCCACTGTAAGACAGGCGGTGATGCTCTCTTTTACTCTACAGACATCTGTGCAACTCATTTTTGGACTTACTAAAATGTCTTTATAGTCTGAGAAGTGTGGGATCTCTTTGCAGCTTACCCTGTCAGAGGAGATTTAGGGCAATAAGCTGTGCATCAGAGTCACTATGCAAAAATTCACAGAAGGAGATCACAGGATCACACAGCATGTCAGGTTCCTTCAGATCCAGTACATGTGGACCTAAAGTGATCTGTAGTGATGTGCAGGTGAGCAGCCAGGCAAACACTCATTTAGTACTCAGCCATCTCTCTGTTACCACATTGCTTAAGAAAAATGTGTAATTACTCCAGCAAGCAGTTTTACATGATATGTAGGCAGACTGTCTGTGCTACACTTTAACAGCCTCTAGCTATAAATAACATTATTAGGAAAGCACATTGCCTTAGATGGAGAGAACAGAGATAATCACCTTTCTGACTGTCTAGAAATATATTTAGATTTCGTGTTTAAAGATTAAAAATAGACTCAACAAATGCACTCAGTTTTCGACATTAAGTTAAGCTTCTTACCCAAATGATACAATTGACACAATAATGCCAACCGTTTATTAAAAGTTTTAAAAATCATTAAAAGCTGGTCAAAAATCTTAGACCTTAAAAAGTCTCTGTAATTGAAGGGTGAAAAGTAGGGCTGCGTCACTTTCATCCCGGAAGGCACAGTGCAGGG